>NW_019396633.1:142948-161579 GCF_000591075.1 Eurytemora carolleeae | reverse complement strand
CATAATTGACCAATTTTTGTATTTTTTGTGCTGAATGCTATTATTGTATATTATTGTATTTCTTGTACTACATGCTTTTATTGTATTTCTTGTACTGCATGCTATCATTGTATTTCTTGTACTGCATGCTATTGCAACGTTTCTTGTTTGTACTGTCTGTAGTTTTTGTATCATTGACTGCATGCTATCTTTGTACTTTGTAATGTATTCTATTTTTGTGATTCTTGTCCAGAATGTTTCTTTAGATTTCCGACCTTAAGCTTGAAGATTAGATAAAAATGTGAAAAAGAAAACATATTCGTGAAAATAATAATAATAATGCTTCAAGGAGATTTTTATTCTTCAAGATTTTTTTATCCTTGATAAGATAAGATACATAAACATTATACATTCATTCAAAAAAAGGAAAAAATGTCTAAAGTTTGCTTTGAGACATAAAATTGTTGAAGAAAGATTTTTAAAAACGATTTGAACATAATCAAAACTTATTCCAAAAAAATGTTCAGAATATTATTCAGAAAATTACACTCTTGAAAGATATAATGCAAACTGCACGCTCAAGTCATAATTTTTGTATAGTGAATCTTGGAATCAAATCAAATAATGGTTAACCCTGCAGTGCCCATATTGGATATCAAGATTAAGTTGAAAAGTAACGATACTCCACAGAGAATTTCAGCTCTCTGGACGATTTTTATTTAGCTTTTCATTTAGGGCCACCTGGAATTACGCAGAAAATATCTATAGTAGAATAAACATGAAACAAAGCAATTGTTAAACGTACATAAACAAAAACATTTCACTTACTAAGTTTTATCTAAAATATGGTACTTTTTACTTATAACAACATCAAATACGCATAACAATTGCTGATATGTCGTCTTCATATTCCACAGCTTTCCAAGTCATACTACTGCTTCTATAATGTAAATTATATCCTGCTGCATTTATGTTATAATATTATATTCTATTCCAATATTGTTGAAGTATACCCTAACCTGCCAGAACATGTTGAAGGCTTGTAATGGGATATGTTAGAAATTGGTGTCAAATATGCTACAGGGTGTCCCAAAAAACATGAGAATTCAGTGACGAATTCGATATCGTTTTTATAAATAATACTTTGATTTAGTATAGTGATACCTACTGAGAAAGCTGTAATCTGTAAGAGTTTCGTCTGCTATATTCACATTTTGTTTTTTTTTATGTTTTGACTGCATAAGGGTGTACTTAGTAAAACAAGAAAATTGCAGTATACAAACAGTGTAAACTTGTCCGTCTTCACTGTTCATCTTGCAGAGAAATTATGAACACATCTTGACAGCAATTTACTGTTTTCATAAAATAAACTCTAGCAGACATAATAATATTATGGCTTTTGAAATAAGGTAATACAATGCTAATACAGAACAAAGACGATATCGAATTCGTCACTGAATTCCCATGTTTTTTGGGACACCCTGTAGTTTAATACAATGAGAACCAGAAAACTGTGGAGTAGGAAGACGACATTAAATAAAAGTGGATTTGAACATGTTCCAAAGCAAATAGATTTATTAGTGCGCTGCAAATCAATTATAAAGTGAAATGAGTCTATTTACACTGCACAATTGGTGATACCTGGACTATTTGATAAAAATTGTGGCATTTTTTGTAATACAACTTTTACCAATTCAAAGTAGATTTTTCATTATTATGTGGTGGTTTTTATATTTGTTTCTGGTGTTTTTGGTGGAGTTTTCGTTATTTATGTAACAAAAATTATAATACAAAAGTTTAAACGATCATTATTTTCAGGGATGTCAGCAATTTAAAATGGAATGAAACAAATTGATTTCTATTTTAAATTTGTAAATTGTAATGGTTTAAGTGTTGCTAATGAGTTCATAGAGAACTAGGGTCAATTTTAATTTGAACCGGACCAACCCCTTGTACCGGCCTCGGTGACGCGCGGTTCTGTACCAGCTCAGGTTTAACTTTGATGGCGCGGCCAGGCTTTTTACAATACCCGACCTATCATAGGCCTATTCGACCTACCTTACTAGCTTACTATAGTGTGCAGTGTGTTAGTTCCGTCGATCCATTACAATTTGAAGCAATTCAGTTAAGGGTTTCATGAGTTATGATCGGACAAACAGACAACCAAACTTAGAATGCTACTTTAATTATTTTGGAAAAAGGGGTACAGTACGCTCATCTTTATTGTGCTAATCTTGGCTCACAGAGAAAGTAGGAATATACGAAATCAAGAGATCTAGCAGATTCTTCTTTAAAATCAAAAGTGCCCCGAGTGGATATCAAGATAGTGTGATCAGGATTATGGGCATCCAAACAATAGTTTCCACCTCTGGCAATGTAAGGTAAACAGATCTGATAGTCAAAGAGAATAGAATATATATTAGAGGGGAATTTACTAGAAACAAAGTGTAAAACGGCCATTTTGTTGTACTGTTTCCATACTGCAGGTGTACTTCACATATTTATGCTNGCTGAAATAGCTCGACTAGGCTATGACGGTGTCGAGGTCCCATTGATCTAATCTTAACCCTCACTTTACAAACGATGATTTTCCGTTATAACTATAAATCAAATGATGTTTTTTACTCACCTAATTCATTATAAAGTTTATTAAACAGCTTTAAAGGGCAGAAAGGGACTGACAAAATTCATACCGAGAGATTCTCTAAATTCCCCTCTAATAGATATTCTATTCTCTATGCTGATAGTTTTACAAGTACAAATATAAAGTAATTTGTTGAAGGGCCTGTCAATTTAAATTTCCAGATTCACAACGGTACCATTTTAACCATTTTGAACCCACCTGAACCTTGTCCTTCTACTTGAGCTTCAGTATATGAATCCTCATCGTTCATCCCTGGAATCTGCTCTCCTAGAATATAAAAAAGGGGGTGTCACAATAAACAGATGAATTTAAAATTGGACTTTTATCATTAAAGGGACTGTACAGGAAAATTGAAAGGCCGTATAGGCTAAAAGCTAATCACTATAGCTTTTGATTGCGACCTATGTAAGTTATATCTTGCCTTTGTGTCTCGAGAAATTAATATAAAAAACTGTGTCAAATTTATACGAAAATTCATATATATATAGAAATAGCAGGTTTAATCAGATCATTTTCAAAAAATATGCAACCAATCTGAAAACGGAGATATCCCGGAGAAAGCTAATTGTAACTTAAGTTTTCTCCCATCATTATTTTATAATTTTTATTTTTATCTTTAATAGATATCATTGATAATATTAGTTATAAGTCCGTATTACGTCACAAGAACTCCCACCAATGGTAGTGCAGTGTAATGGTCACGTGGTGGTGTCTGTATCATGTGACCATTATACTGCACTCTGAGTTCTTCAACTTGATCGTGTAAACCTTTGCTATTTATGAGTCATACCTGATTTTAAACTAACTTAAAGCGGTTTTAAATACACTAAACATTAGAAGAACAAAATAAAGCCCTCAAACCTGAAAAAGTTTCTCGAAATAATTACTTAATCAAATTCCAATTAAGGTTTGCAAAGCCAAGCTAAATTTGAATGAAGAATTTTCATATTTCTAAAAATCAAATCACAAACAGACATAGCAGTCTTCCGAAGTTGTCAGTTCAAAGTGCTAATATATTCAAATTTAATGCAGGTGTAGGAAAATTGGCATCATTTCTCAGAATTATCTAAAAATTTAAAATTAAGTTTCTAGGGACATCCTGTCTCTGTAAAGTACGATCTATAATCTGATCTTCTTACACTGAATGAAAATGAACAGTAGTCGACCAGTTCTTCTTATCCCATCAGAGTTTTGCAAAAGAAAGAAACATAGTTTATTGACAATTCCCCTTTTCCTGTGATCTTTCATTTATTTTTAATTCTTTTTCCGAAGTCAAACATTATAGAAACTGAACGTATAGCAAGCAAGGCGTATTTTGCGGGAGAATATTTTTTATATTTTAGAGAAATTAAACTTTTTTGTAAAGCATTGTAGCTTATCGTTATCATTAGTATTATTTTTATTTTTTTAACATACCCTAGACTACACAACTGACTATTTTATTATGCACACTTGTACTGTTCTCAAAGAGAATAGAATATATATAAGAGTGGAATATAGACATTTCCTCACGAAAAAAAATACCTAAAAATGATCATCCTCGGTTAGGGGTGGGTGGTTAATTACCGGGCGTACAAATAGGATTCATTATTTATGAAACGTGTGAATTTTTAGATCTTGAGGTTACATGAATCAAATATAAAAATTGTTTTTAAAAATTCAGATTTTTACAATTCAAATGTATAGTAGCCCAGTTGCACATCCAACATTTTTCCTTTGTCAACCCGGTTTCAAACTTAAACAATTTGATCTGATACGTTTAAGGTTGAATATCAAAGGTCTCCAATATTTTAGGTAAAAATATACAAGAATTATTAAATTAAAGTATAAAAAGGGTAATATAGTTCCTGTAAAGTAACTGTAAGAGTAATTTCAAGTGACAAGCTAAATTGGAAATTATCGATTCACAACGACACGCCTGATCAATAATCTAGAGGATAGTGCCGTTTTTCTAGGATTAAAAGTCTTTAATTACGATAGTTACAATATGTTTTTTTTAAATCTAAACAATTCGGAGCCAAAATCATCGCACTATAAGAAATTTTGAATATGACAGTAAATTTGAGTGGTCAATCCGTCTTCAAAGGCTTTTTGCTGGTGTTAGTGGCTGCGATTTAAGAAAACTAAAGCAGGTGGTCTCCAAGAACCCCAGCTTATCCACCATGTTGATCATTAACACAGCTGGACGACCAAAGATCTCCAAAAGTGATAGGTCACGAAAGGTTATTACAGAACCCTTTCAAAGTAAAACAGCAGAAAAAGTGTATGAATGAGTAGGTTGGATCCTGAAGAATAATGGACAAGATTGGTTCGATAAAGATTTAGTGGTTGATGGCCAAGATCCTATGGATCAGGTTTAAGAGAACACCACTCCTGTATGCCAAGTGGTGTTGTCTATTTTGAACCAATAGAAATAGTATGGTGGTAACATCTATCCTTATCTATCTCATTATCCAATTAGAGTTATGAATTCTACAATCGGCGCTATCAGTAAATGTAAATATTTACTTCTGCTGAAACTAAGGTGACACAGTGCTGCTCATAGTTGACCTTGATTCCATCGGGGATCCATACTTGACCAATGATGGTATTTTCTATACAGTTCCAGCCCCAACCATGACTCCACCACCTCCCTAAACCTGTCTAAACCTGCTCTGAGGATTTTGTCCATCAACCACCCAAACTCTATTGAACCAATCTAGACTATGGACCTCATCTGTGAGTACAATCTGGCCAATTTTAATCAATATGTTCTTTACTGCCTCGTTTTTTTGCCTATTTTTCGGTAATACTGTATAATTTTTTTGACCTTTCCGAATAAATTTTGAATACTGTACTTGGCGCTTTTGGAGACATTTGGTAGTCCAGCTGTGTTAATGATAAACTTCATGATTTAGCAAAGGTTCTTGGAGACCACTTGCTTCAGTTTTCTAAAATCTCACTCACTAACACCAGCAAGAAATACCTTTTAAGGTCTTTTTAACCTCTCAAATGTACTCTCATTAATAGAATTCGTGATAGTACGACTATTTTAGCCCCGAATCTTTCAGATTTCAGCGGTATACTTTCCATTTCACAGGTCTCTGTCCATTTTGAAAAAAGTTTTGCACTTGCCTAATAAGTTGGAAAGTAGACTTAACGAATTTTCAGTAAACTGGGGCTTGGCACTTGACAAAGTGCCTGATAGTGCCTGATTGAAAACCAAAAGGGCACTATGTGTAATATTAGTAATAGTAAACAGGTTTTCAGTGTTTGATTTTTTCTTGCCCAATTTTAGGCGCAGAAACAATAAAAAAGATGCTCTTTGAACTGAGTGTATATATAAAGTAATGATCTCTGTCTCATAAACCCCCTGGATAGATTTGTCTCCAATTTTGATCGTGAAACTCGAGAGAACCACAAGAATATTTTTAGTTTGGTTTTGAGATTCTAAGTTGAGTGGGTCGACTTTTATAGGGAAGAATAGCTAAAATCGTAATTTAGGATCAAGTAATTGGGTTAACGGCAGAAGTAACTATAAATTTTGTAATATACTTGCTTTAAATTGTCATGTTAATTGAAACACACTGTATATGTATACCTGGTGAATTACCCTGCATGGCAATCTGAGCAATATCTACCGATCTTCGCTTAATAGCCAGGAATATTCTAAATAAATATATAATTGGTTTAATTGCCAGGAATATTATAAATAAATATATAATTGGTTTAATGGCCAGGAATTCTCTAAATAAATATATAATTGGTTTAATAGCCAGGAATATTATAAATAAATATATAATTGGTTTATAATAGCCAGGAATATTATAAATAAATATATAATTGGTTTAATGACCAGGAATATTATAAATAAATATATAATTGGTTTAATAGCCAGGAATATTATAAATAAATATAAAATTAGTTTAATAGCCAGGAATATTCTAAATTAATATAAAATTAGTTTAATGGCCAGGAATATTCTAAATAAATATAGAATTGGTTTAATGGCCAGGAATATTCTAAATAAATATATAATTGGTTTAATTGTCAGGAATATTCTAAATAAATATAAAATTGGTTTAATAGTCAGGAATATTCTAAATAAATATATAATTGGTTTAATAGCAAGTAATATTCTAAATAAATATACAATTGGTTTAATAGCAAGTAATATTCTAAACAAATATATAATTGGTTTAATAGCAAATAATATTCTAAATAAATATATAATTGGTTTAATAGCCAGGAATATTCTAAATAAATATATAATTGGTTTAATAGTCAGGAATATTCTAAATAAATATATAATTGGTTTAATAGCAAGTAATATTCTAAATTAATATATAATTGGTTTAATAGCAAGTAATATTCTAAATAAATATATAATTGGTTTAATAGCAAGTAATATTCTAAATAAATATATAATTGGTTTAATAGCCAGGAATATTCTAAATAAATATAAAATTAGTTTAATGGCCAGGAATATTATAAATAAATACATAATTGGTTTAATGGCCAGGCATTTTCTAAATGAATATATAATTGGTTTAATGGCCAGGAATTTTCTAAATGAATATATAATTGGTTTAATGGCCAGGAATTTTATAAATGAATATATAATTGGTTTAATGGCCAGGAATTTTATAAATGAATATATAATTGTTTTTTTTTTTAAGATTTGAAACAAATCGATTTGCATTGAACACTGAGCATGCATGCAACAACTAAAAAATTAATTTTTTTTCAACTTCAAACCTTTAAAGCAGGACTTTCACTTTACACGTTAATCCCCATTCAAAAATAAAATTTCGCCCCCTCCTCACAAAAGTGCTTGTTGCTCCCCTACACTAGACGGGCTGGTACGAGCAAATGCGTATATGTTGTATGATTACACTATGCCGGTAAATCCTTGTATCGGTTCGGATTATGCAACAATTTGTCCCATGTGGCAGTGGTCCCTATTTTCTTAAAACTATGATGTCATGATTTGTTATCAACGATGACCTTGATACCTGACATATAGAACCACCATGCATACTGTAGGGATATGGAAATTAAAGATGGCGGACAGAACTTTAAACGGAACAGAACCAACAAATTCAGTTTCACATTCGTTTTCCTGAAGAAAAAACATTCGGTTTCTTGAAAATAAATATTTGTTTTCGGACGAATTTTTTTTTTATGAGGTTGAAAATTGTTTTCTGATGAAAAATCCTAGTTTTCGTGGTGAAAAATATAAAAGTATTTAAACATCTAAAAAATTTTAAGAAATTTGTAAAATCATTGTAATTTTAATGGTTTTGAAATATTCTGGTTCCCTATGGTCTCTCCTTGACCTTTCCGTTGAAGAAAAATTTATTAGGGTTAGAAAAAAAACTTTTCTTAATTAACCTTTAATAAGCAAAACATAAAAACTTACTTAGTTCAAGACTATTTTTAACCAACCCGTCCTTCTGGTTAATTACTTAATTAAGTAATTATTTAATTAGATAAAAAGTTTCAATCACGGTTAACACAGCTAGATACAGGGTGTCTCACGAAAAATGACAATTATATGGCATTCATAAAATAGTAAAGGAAATGAGTTCTAGCCACAAACTTAATTTTTAAATCAGTGTATCTTTGCAACCCGAAGCCGTAGACATTTTTTATTTCAAACTATGAATTCTGTTAGATCTAAATAACATAAGTTTGAAATATTATAGTTTACATCATCAGGTTGCAAAAATATTGGAATAAGAAAATTTGAGTTTGTTGCAAAAGTCTTTAATATATAATATAGTATATGGAAGAAGACATTCAAAACTATTTACCAACTGTCATGTTTCGTGAGACACCCTGTACCTCTGTTTGTCTAGTTCCGCTGTAGAGGAAATGATGCCAGCCCAGAACAGGAACAAACCAAGTTGCTGAACCCAGCCACGCCAACCCTAAACAAACAAAATCTAGAAAAAATTGAAAAAATTAGAAGAGTATATCACACAAAATCCTAATTTTCTAATCCCAATTTCTTTGCAATCCAATGTCGTAGACCTTAGATATTTCAAACAATGAATAATGTTAGATCAAATAATCTAAGTTTGAAATATCAAAGGTTTACAAAGAGATAAGGATTTGAGTTCGGACAATGATTACTTAATCCCCTATGCCATAAATGTCGTGTTGGGTATAACACATCATGTTGGATTATATTTAAATATGTGTTTTTTTGAAAATATAAGCTAACTTGATAGATAACCGGACATTATTATGAAACATTATCGCATCCTATTCAATCATTGCCAGATTGCAAGGTCAAGATTTAAAAATGCAAAATTAGGTGACGTATTTACCTATCATGATCAATGCACGCTTTTTTGTTCTTTGTCTAAGGTATCTAAGTGGTGATGTTATGCTCCAATACCTAAATAGGAAATATGTAGATAATAATTTATATCAGAGATAAGAGAGTAACAGAGATCAATATCTAAATAGGAAATATGTAGATAATAATTTATATCAGAGATAAGAGAATAACAGAGATCAATATCTAAATAGGAAATATGTAGATAATAATTTATATCAGAGATAAGCGAGTAAAAGAGATCAATTGAAACCTAAAATATGCGATATTTTCAATAAAAGGTTATAGCCACACAGAAAAAGACTGAAATTTGAATTTGGATTTGGATTTTCAAATCTCACTATACCCTCAATACCACAGTTTAAAAATATAAGTTGAAATTTTTTATTTGGATCTTCGATTTTCAAATTTCACTACCGCCAATACCACAGTTTGAAAATAAAAGTTTAAATTTTATATTCTCATTTTGGAATTTTAAATCGCAATACCGCCGGCCAACACTTCTAGTTTAAAAGTATTTACATTTTCTAATTTCGAAAAAAAGGCATTTAATAATTTGAAAAGTCTCAAAAAAATGTACAAAAACTAGCTCTCAAAGCCTTAAATACCATTTTCTTTTAATTTGTACATAAAATTATTGCTCAAAAAGAAGGCATTTAAACAAACACCAAAGAGGATGAATAAGAGGCTATGTCTTTAGAACTCACTTATCTAAGAAGAGTAAAAAAAGGATGAATATAGAGGCTGTGTCTATAGAAATTTTCTATCCAAGGAGAGGATAAATAGAATGAATATAGAGGCTGTGACTATAGAACTCACCTGTCTAAGGAGAGGATAAAAAGGTTGAATATAGAGGCTGTTGAGGCTGTATAGTCTATGGAAAGGAAAACTTGACACACTGCTCGACCGAAATGCCATTCTAAAAGCACAAAGAAATTAATATATTATTAATCAGAGAAGAAAAGTGTATTTTCCACAAAAAAAACGCTACAAATGTTTTTATCTTCAGAGGAAAATTTGGACAAAAAAAACTTCAAATGCGCCATTCACTTAGTAGAGAAACATTAATTAAAAATGATGAATCTTTTAAGAAGAAAACAACTTTTTAAGTCTCAATTCTAAACTGGAAATGTCGTTTTTATGAATGGAGAGTCATCTGATATTGCAACCGCAGTCCCATGAATTGTAAGAACACAGAAAACACTGCGCTTAGGTCGTTAAAAAAAGTTCCGGAAAAAGTTAGAAAAAGTGCTGGACAAAGTTTTTAAAAATGCCGGAAAATGTTAGAAAAAGTGCCAGAAAAAAAACTATAAAAGTGCCGGAAAAAGTTAGAAAAAGTGCTGGAAAAAGTTCTTAAAAATGCCGGAAAAAGTTAGAAAAAGTGCCGGAAAAAGTTAGAAAAGTGCCGGAAAAAGTTAGATAAAGTGCCGGAAAAAGTTAGAAAAAGTGCCAAAAAAAGTTAGAAAAAGTGCCGGAAAAAGTTAGAAAAAGTGCCGGAAAAAGTTAAAAAAGTGCCGGAAAAGTTAGAAAAAGTGCCGGAAAAAGTTAAAAAAAGTGCCGGAAAAGGATAGAAAAAGTGCCGGAAAAGGATAGAAAAAGTAGTGGAAAAAACTAGAAAAAGTGCCAAAAAAAGTTAGAAAAAGTGCCGGAAAAGTTTTCAGATCTGAAGTGACCCTTAAACAATTCCCCTTCACGACAATATTCTTTAACCCTATTCAGGCTGACGTCTGGTTTACCCAAAATAGTCGGGTGGGGGGGGGGTCCCAGGGATCCCCCCTCTATTTTATACATTTTTGGAAAGCCCTTGGACTCTACTTTAATAACCTGCAAAAAAAATTCAAATTTCAAATATTTATTGAAAAATCAAGTCAAAATTTGCAAAAACAAAAAGTGCGCGAAATATGATAAATAATACATTTTTGAAAAACCCTTATCGCGGTGAATTCAAATATGCAAAATATTTGCAAAGTTTTCAGAAACAAAATTTGTATTCAAGGAAAACTGAAGATGGGCAAATTCTCTATAAATGCATCTGTGCAAAAGTCTATTAAAAAGTTCTTCGCAAAAATTGTGCAATCTGCTTCCTTTAGTTCAAGGCTTTCTAAAGAGCTATAAAAGTCGAAATCCAATGAACGAAAGTAGGTCTAAATATAGATTTAGTCGGGTAAAAGTAAAAGAAGGCATTCAGACAGTATGCCTGTGAACTCAGGCAGCAGGTGTAAAAGCCCCGATTTGAGCCTTAAGTAAGGGGCATTCGTTAGTTAGAAAAATAAAAAATTTGAAATTCTGGGGGGGGGTGTCCAAGGGACCCCTCCCTGGAATAGGGTTAAGCATATTTGTTTGTATTGGAGGTTATATTCTTGTTTTAAATATTAAAATCATTCTAATTGTTACTCAGAGAAAGATTAAAACAGCATCAATGTAAATAAAGCATATTTTCTAATGTATTGCAAGAGACTTCAACAGTCCGAACCACGTGTCAAGCCTTTTTTAACCCTATCAAGATGGGGGAGATGGAATGTTTCCACCACGCCTCACCTAGAGCAATACTTTTTCACTTTTTTCACAGTCATAGTTGTGAACAAATTTTGCATTTTTTTAATGCTTAGGGTACCGGTAGGGTGGAGGACTGTCAAATTTTTAAAATTATAAAACAGAATTAACTTTTTTCAATAATTAATTTACAGATTTAAAATTAATTTCATTTGAAAAGTAAAAATATGAATTTTTAACATGTTGTCTGATGTACTTTATAAACTTTTTTTAACGCCTTCCTTGCACCCTAACCATTAAGTTAGAGGTATCATTTTTGTTGAATGAGCTGAACTAAGGACATTTTTCAAATTTGAAACTGATCGGGAAATTTTGCTTTTTCTTTTGATGGAAACCTTATATTCAAAGCAACATTATTAACCCTTGATACTTACTTACTTTTTTTTTAAACTACAGTTAAATATACTTTGATGCTTCAAAACTATGGTTTTTTCAAACGTAGTTCGCATTTTAACGAAGGTTTGTTAGTGTTAAAAAACCCAAAACGAAACAAACTCCCCCATCTTAAATTGGTATTAGACAAAAATAGCCCAATCATGAGAGGGTTAAGAAAATGAAAAAAATTTAACTTTATTCTATACTACCCCTGTCCCTGCACACAGGCCCCTTCCTATTAATCTTCTTTGAGGTTTAAAGTTTGGACAATAAATCTATAATAGGGTTTTATTGAAATTCCTCGACCTTTGAGGTATTTAGACTAAAACAACGACAAGGAGAATAGGTTGTTAAAAAGGGGATGGTCAGAAAAATTATCTTAAAACAAAAATGGCAGACCCCCCCCCTCCCCCACCCTATTTAGAAGTAAAAATTTCATGCAGTGAATATTAACAAAATAACTACCTTTCAACTTTCAAAAAACTATCTTTAAACATTTAAACCTTTAAAAATTCCTTTGTTTATTTAAGCCAAGAAAGTTGGGTTGAAAACTGTTTCTTCTCCATGTTTGAAATATCAATATCTAAACAGCTGGAGGAGGCCATTATAGAACCAGTTATGGGTTTCGCGGATTACAAATCCGTCAAATAAAAATTAATTTTGTGGGTTTTTCCTGTTTTATGCTTGTGATGTGGTTAGAAGTATTAAGAATATTAATTGTATCCCAATTGGACTGCTTTAGTCCAATATAGATNTTTAGCCTTTAGAGTTGAGATATAGGGGAGTGCGTCCCTAATCCAACTTTTCAAGGCAAGCTCATATACATAAACATCTAACTTTAATGGTATAAGGGATAACCGCTAGGGAGGGGTTTAAAAAGTTCTAAAAGTACGTCGCACGGGCAGCCGTCATGCAGCCGGCCGTAGTACATTTGAATTTCCGAGCCGGGTCAACCTTTCCCGTCCCAGTTTGTAATATATCGCCCGGACATTGGGTAACTAAAGCAGATAGTCAATAGCCGGTGCAACAAGGTTGACGCGGTCAGACTTTAGGTTGCATATACTTTTACTAAAGGGTCAGGGGTTCGTGGTCGGAAAAAATGATAAAAAATACTTTTTCTGTACTTTGAAAAAAATTAACATGTGGCACAGAGTTTATAAAATAAAAAACCTCAGATCTGTAGCTTAATATAGTTTAAAAAGTTCCGGACTATTTCTTCATTTTGTTGAAAAACCAAACTCCCGTTTGATCTTCCTATGCATAAAAACATTTTTTGTTGTTGTTTAAGTTGATAAGGTTTAAATGTTCTCTAGTGTTGCCCGTTTTATCCCCCCCCCCACCACCTCGTGATATGATTTACCGGTTCCAACATTATATTTACTGCAATAATTAAGTTTTACAATGTACTTGCATCAAACTGGTGACTTTCAGTAAATCTTCAACTATGTTTATTGTTTAATTTATTAGACTATAGTTTGTGCTTCACTGCTTAGGGATAGGCACTAGGCAGGTTTCACTGTTTTGAAAATAGGCTTTTTTTGTTTTGTTAACGTAAAAAAATCAAACATTCTGATAAAAACGATTGTTTTTATGATAAAAAAGGACTTTAAAAAAAGGATCTTTATGATCAAAGTTGTAAAATTTGCTATGATGGTTTTATCAGATGGCAAATTCTGCCACAGGCAAATTCATATATCCGTATATATACAAATAGATTATCAAGTACAATAGGAGGCAACATAGAAATAGACCAACTTTACACGACGTCACAAGTGTCAAATATAACAAGGAAAAAGAAAATTTTCTCACAATAGTTGACATGTTTTCCAAGATTAAATAAAAAAAAATGTAAAACAAAAAATAAAGAACACATAAAATTTCACTTGTTTTACTGAAAGATCTAAATTAGCACAACTAATAATAATTTTGTCGGACACAAAAACTGAATTGACACTTGTGACGTCAGAATGCAGCTGTACGAGAGTGTACAAATTCTACGTTGCCCTCTACTATACTAAAATCTGTTTGAGTATATATGGTTTCCAACTAAATAGAAAAATTTTTCCGCCGAAAATTTTGCATTAATCTGTTTCGCAAAAAACTGATTCGCCAAAATAACAAAAAATGCAAAATAATTCGCAATTTTTCGCAAAATTCAGCATTATTTTATTCACTTCTTTTCACAAAATTCATTTTCGCGAAAAAATTTGCGAATTGAAACTGATCGGGAAATTTTGCTTTTTCTTTTGATGGAAACCTTATATTCAAAGCAACATTATTAACCCTTGATACTTACTTACTTTTTTTTTTAAACTACAGTTAAATATTACTTTGATGCTTCAAAACTATGGTTTTTTCAAACGTAGTTCGCATTTTAACGAAGGTTTGTTAGTGTTAAAAAACCCAAAACGAAACATAAATAAGAGCCTTAGCTTCTTTTAATATAAAAATTAAATTTTGAAAATGTTCATATTTCTAAATTTCAACTCGAATGAAGGGTTTGTAGAAACGGACAAGTTTATTATTCCGAATTCTCTCAGACTTTCCTCATTTCTCAAATCTGAACTAAAATTTTTATTTTACAAAAAGAAGTTTATGGTTAAAATTCATGTGACATTTATTTCTTAAAAAGTATTTTCTTTTGTTCGTTAGAGTTTTAGTTTAAAGGTCCAATATTTGCCAGGATTAAAAAAACTTGCTTTTTAACTTTAAATTATTCATGTCCAACGTTACAAAAAAGTAAAATTGGCTTGGTAAGGCTAAACAAAAAGCATCAGTTTAGCTACAATTCAAATCGGCTTAATTTAGATTGGTTTTAATTACTTTAATTTAGATAAATTTGGGTTAATTAAGATTCACGTTAAAGAAAATGGTTGATGATATAATAATGGTTGATAAGAAAATGGTTGATAATGAGAAATATCAAATTCTTAAAATCCTACAAAATATCATCTCTAGTTTTTAAAATACGGAGATGATGTACTTTTAGAAACTGAGAAATCAGCCGTCTTTGACAGGAGGGGAGGAAGGCGGTCACATCGTTTTTCGGTTCCGAGTCTCATTTACACATTTTTTCTTTCGAGCCGCATTTAGCTGAACATTATTGTAATTTGAATGGCTTATGTTGTATATTTGAAATGATATCAAGGATGAAAATTTTGAGGTGGTTCGGCGGAGAAAATGTTTTCCGTGAAATGATATATATATAAATGTATATGTATATATATTTAAATATAGACTAGAAACTAATTTTAGAATTTCCTGCTAATAAACAAATCATTTCCCGGTGTTTCCTGCTGGTCTCCAGAACCATAAACTTGATAAAACGGATTGGAGCGGAGAGCACCGGATATTAAAATATCATGGTCGCCATTTTCCGGGGGCGTATAAGGGGGAGGGGTGACTTTCAGGGGGGCTGAAGGAATGACAGCCACCCTGTATACGCCTACCAATTCCTACTTCGATATATTAGGCAAATGTGAAATCAAACCAATTTGAAAAATTAATCATTAATTAAAATTCAAACATTATATTGCGTATTTTTCGTTCATATAAAGCAAATTATTCCAGCGAAAATTTACAAATTAGGAATTTGTGAAATTTTTACATAATTCATTCTTAGAATATATTAGTCCCGTCTGGGTGTCCTGTGGTATTTATATGTCCAATAAACATCAAACAATCAAATCCGACTGGTCCTAATATTATTAGCTTTTACCTTGCATTAAAATGTCAAACACAATTTAAATACATATTACATCCTAGCTTGGGAACCCATAATTGCCTGTTTTCAGGCATTTTTACATAAAATTCAACCTATTCAACTTAGAAGTTTTGAAAAATAAATTCATAAGTTTATAAATTATGATTGGACATACAAACGGACAGACAAGTAGAAATAGATACAAATACACAGGGTTCCCATGCAAATATAAAATTAAAATGAAAATGAAAATATATACTGGATCTAATGAATGTCACAAAGCTTTTGATAATGTTTAAATATCCTCAAAATCGTGAAGTTTTATTTCAACAAGAAATCTGAATATTAAAAAAAAATTCTTTGAAATTGGTTTTATAAAATTTATAAAGAAAGATTTTTTCCAGAAATTTCATTGAGATTCAAATCTGAAAAGAGTATTCAAAAGGCTCGTCTCCTTTCTTTAATTAGTTAATTAGGATACATGGAATAAGGATACATGAATAAGGACACATTGAATAAGGATACATGGAATGAGGATACATCGAAATAAGGATACATGGAATAAGGATACATGGATAAGGACACATGAAATA
Organism: Eurytemora carolleeae; assembly: GCF_000591075.1. Lineage (NCBI taxonomy): Eukaryota > Metazoa > Arthropoda > Copepoda > Calanoida > Temoridae > Eurytemora > Eurytemora carolleeae. Next base: position 145,407 of record NW_019396633.1, on the reverse strand, counting down.
AGGATAAATGGAATACACGCACCTCTGACCCTTCAGTAAAAGCAAATTTAACCTAAAGTCTGACCGCGTCAACCTTGTTGCACCGGCTAGTCCTATCGAGTGTCTGCTTCATTTACCCAATGTCCGGGCGATACAGTACAAACTGGGACCGGAAGAGTTGACCCGGCTCGGAAATTCAAATGTACTACGGCTGCCCGTGAATAAGGATACATGGAATAAAGACACATTGAATTAGGATACATGGAATGAGGATACATGGAATAAGGATACATGTTATAAAGAAGCATGAAATAAGGATACATGGAATAAGGAAACATGGAATAAGAATACATGGAATAAAGATACATGGAAAAAGGAGACATGGAATTAGGATACATGGAATAAGGCTAATGGAATATGGATACATCTAATAAGGACATATGGAATAAGCATATATGGAATAAGGATACGTGGAATAAGGTTACATGAAATGAGGATACGGATACATGGAATAAGGATACATGGAATAAGGACACATAGAAAAGGATACATGGAATAAGGATACATCGAATAAGGATACATGGAATAAGGATACATGGAATAAGGACACATAGAAAAGGATACATGGAATAAGGCTAATGGAATATGGATACATGGAATAAGGACACATGGAATAAGTATACATGGAATAAGGATAAATGGAATAAGGATACATGGAATAAGGATACATGGAATAAGGATACATGGAATAAGGACACATAGAAAATGATACATTGAATAAGGATACATTGAATAAGGGTACATGGAAGAGGATACATTGAATAAGGATACATGGAATAAGGAGACATGGAATAAGGAAACATGGAATAAGGAAACATGGAATAAGGAAACATGGAATAAGGATACATGGAATAAGGATACATGGAATAAGGATACATGGAATAAGGAAACATGGAATAAGGATACATGGAATAAGGATACATGGAATAAGGATACATGGAATAAGGAAACATTGGATAACTCATTTAGTTCTCATGGATGAGAATGCGAACATAAAATAAGAATGACTAACATAATCAAAACTTTACATCCAATGGAATGGATTTTAATCAAGAAAGTAAAAAGCAGTTCAACTATGAACGAACTTAATACGTAAGGTTGCTAAGATTATTCAGAATTAATTAATCTATTTGTATAGTTTGTTTATTTGTCTGTCTGGTTGTTTTTAATAAACGTCAACACGGGCGAAGCGATCAGGCCCAATTGTCGTGAGTAAAATTATAAAACCCGCGTTAAAATTACCACAGCGAAGTGAATCCTGTCTGTTTTGGAATATCTTTAGTCATATTTTAATTTTCTATTCAAAACTCGTCAAAAATAGTGTAAAGACCTTTTTTACTGAAATATCATATAACATTATACATAGCCCAATAACATAGTATAAAATATAAAATGTGAATCCTCTATATTTAATAATTAAGAATGGGTTCCACAGGACCTTTAGTTTACAGTGGATCCCGGCCCAAAGTTTATAAATGTTGCCTCCACAAATTTTTTTTTTTTTTAAAGTTGATTAGGTTTAGAAACCACCATTAAAACTTTAATAATTTAATTGTATTCACAAAAAAATTGGTTGCAATTAAAGAAATACTTGAGAGCAAAATTTATTGCAAGAAAAAAAAGTTAGACTAACTTGTATCTGTTCTCTCGTGCACCGGGTCAAACTGACGCAAAGTTTACCCTTGTTCAACTTTCGTTTGTTTATTTATTTTTGAAAATCCTTGTTCATAGTTAGATTAGATATACAACAATACTATCTTCAACAAACTTAATTTAAACTTTCATATTTTAAACTTTTGAAAGGTTATTTCCTAAAGCTAAACCGAGGAGGGAGGGGCGGGCAATTAACACTCTCCGATCTAGGAAAGTCAGGGATTGTGCAACGGTGCATGCTCTACTAATTTCGCACCGGCCCCGACTTATCTTTGTACTATACTGGGATTAATTCCGCCCGATGGTTGGCTTTATTTCAATAATTTATTAAAAGATAGCACATTTATAAAGTTATTTCAATTTTCTATTTTGGAGAGAACATTGTTCACTCCAGCCTTTTCACCACATTTTTTAAAGCTATAATTTATGAGTGTAATTCTACTATCTACATCTACTCGTTTCAGCCTAAAGATATGAGTGGATTTGATTTGATTTTTTCTTCCTTCTTTTAACATAATAAAGTTTTAATTTAAAATGACATACCCTTTTAATATCCAAAACATTACAGTGAAACCCTAAAAACTGTGGACTAGGAGTTAAGACGAATATTATGATGTAACACAGCATTATTTAAGTTTCAAAGCTTTTAAACTTGCTGCCTGAGTTCCTAGTCATACTTCCTAAACGCCAGACTTTTAAGTAGAACTGGAACAATTTTACCGTATTCATTACAGGCTTATGACAACCCCCCCCTCCCCCCCCCCCCA
>NW_019396633.1:70352-142734 GCF_000591075.1 Eurytemora carolleeae | reverse complement strand
GGGGGGTCAAATTGCCCCCCCCCAGCATATCCTGGCTTTCAAGTACCCCAGCAGAGATTTTTCTCCGGCCACAGTTGTTTTTGAAAAGTAAGACTATTACTAATCAACAGCGAATAGGCTGTTTGGTTTACCCTGAAATTACCCAAATAAGTGAACGGTCCCTTTAAGTTACCAGTATTAGCAATTCCTTTTTATTAACTTATTCAAGTTTAAATTGTATTTTCCTCTGGTTTTCTGAAAAATGTAGAATAAGATATTTTTATTTTTCAAAGCTAAAACTTTATCATTGGATGCAATGTCGAAAATATAAGGTTAATTGTACAATTTAAACACTTTCCAAGATAGTAAATGTGAAACAGAGGTTACAATAATACCGTTCTGAAGCGAACTCTCTTAAATAGAATAGTCACCAAAATTTACAATTTTCTTTATAGAAGATATCAGTCCATGATCTTGAACAAATCATATATTATTTTTTATAAAGCGTTATTTCAGTTTTAATAATTCAGAATTCCTTAAAATATTTGAATTTTGATCTGTCAACTGGAAAGGTTTGTCTATCTCCACTGTCAGATCAGATTTAGAGTTCAATGGAAACTAGAAGAATTTTCAGACCTTTCGTCTTTTTTTCTTGCTTTTCCATATAGTACATGTCTTCATCATTTACAGTAATTATATTATTTGCCTTTTATCCTTGATGTTTGTATCCCTCTAAAAATTTCAGCCCATTCGGTCCAGCCGTTTGGCCGGTATAGGGAACATATATACGAATGTCTTGTTTTTGTATTCATTTATAGTATTTTTTTTTTACACGTCTTATTATCTTAGATTATTCATTTTACACTTCTTAATATCTTAGATTATTCATCTTACATGTCTTATTATCTTAGATTATTCATCTTACCCGTCTTATTTTCTTAGATTATTCATTTTACACGTCTTATTTTCTTAGACTATTCATCTTACACGTCTTATTATATTAGATTATTCATCTTAACCGTCTTATTTTCTTAGATTATTCATCTTACCCGTCTTATTATCTTAGATTATTCATCTTACACGTCTTATTATCTTAGATTATTCATCTTACACGTCTTATTATCTAAGATTATTCATCTAACCCGTCTTATTATCTTAGATTATTCATCTTACCCGTCTAATTTTCTCAGATTATTTATCTTACATATCTTATATTCTTAGATTATTCATCTTACCCGTCTTATTTTCTTAGATTATTCATCTTACACGTCTTATTATCTTAGATTATTCATCTTACACGTCTTATTATCTTAGATTATTCATCTTACACGTCTTATTATCATAGATTATTCATCTTACACGTCTTTTTATCTTAGATTATTCATATTACACGTCTTATTATCTTTGATTATTCATCTTACACGTCAAAATTATCTTTTAGTTTTCATCTTACACGTCTTATTATCTTAGATTATTCATCTTACTCGTCTTATTATCTTTGATTATTCATCTTAAACGTCTTATTTTCTTAGACTATTCATCTTACACGTCTTATTATCTTAGATTATTCATCTTACATGTCTTATTTTTTTAGATTATTCATCTTACACGTCTTATTATCGTTTAGTTTTCATCGTTTTTCATAATATCTTTTAGTATTCATTGTACACGTCATGCTATCTTTTAGTATTCATTGTAAACGTCATAATATCTTTCAGTATTCATTGTAAACATCATAATATCTTTCAGTATTCATTGTAAACGTCATAATATCTTTCAGTATTCATTGTAAACGTCATAATATCTCTTAGTATTCTTATAAAATGTCATAATATCTTTTAGTATTCGTATAAAATGTCATATTTTCTTTAAGTATTCATCTTGTATGTCTATGTTACCTGGACCTAAGATGAAAGCCGTTGCACTGATAGGAATAACAATAAGGCCTGTAGGAGCATAAAAACATTTTTACAATTTATTCACAATTTGCGGTTAGAACAATGATGGCCGTGGAAAATATAACGCGATTAATAAAACAGCCAAAAATATAAATACCAAAAGAATAACCATAGTTTGACCAGATATATAAGTGCTAAACATATAACCAGCAAAAATATAACCATAGTTTGACCAAAAATATAACTAGCCAAAAAATAATATTTTTTTACCATGATTATTATCTTTTTTTTAACTAGACAGAACTGCAAACTAGACAGAACTGCAAACTAGACAGAACTGCAAACTATACAGAACTGCAAACTAAACAGAACTGCAAACTAGACAGAATGAGATAGTAAATTAATGCGACATTACTGCTACAACTTTGTGACCTCTAGTTTTAATTTTATGCACAAGTATAAAAATTATTTGGTTTCATGTAAACAATTCTAATCTTTGTTCTTCTCAATAACTCTTTAATTTTATAAGTTATGATTAAAACATAAAAGATTTATATTTTTGACGTGCAATTAATGATTAAAATTTACTTTAACTTACCGTGATATGAATGTTTCTATGTAGTATTGAAAAATCTTAAATATAAATCTTATATATTTATTAAATTTATATATAAGATACATTAACAACCAGTATTAAGCAGGATTTCGTTGTGTTTCAATGATTTGAAAGGAATTGTGACTTTGCCACAAACTCAATTTCTAATGTTTGCAACAAGGTGGTGAATACATAATTTCTTTGCAGTATTTTAGGATATCTATCTGGATATATATCAGCATCTATCCGCATGTATGTTGATATATTTGTATATACCTGGATATACCTGAATATATCTGAATATATCTGGATATATCTGGATATATCTGGATATACCTGGATATATCTGTATATACCTGGATATATCTGGATATACCTGGATATACCTGGATATATCTGGATATATCAGGATATATCTGAATATATCTGAATATATCTGGATATATCTGGATATACCTGGATATCTGAATATATCTGAATATATCTGGATATATCTGGATATATCTGTATATATCTGGATATACCTGGATATACCTGGATATATCTGAAAATATCTGAATATATCTGGATATACCTGGATATACCTGGATATATCTGTATATAACTGGATATATCTGTATATACCTGGATATATCTGGATATACCTGGATATACCTAGATATACCTGGATATATCTGCATATATCTGGATAAATCTGAATATATCTGGATATATCTGTATATATCTGTATATACCTGTTAAAATACTGCTTTAATGCCAGAAATAATGTTTTTATGCTCCGTTCCTACAATAAGATCTGCAATCGCCAGACTCATGATAAACATATTTGACACCTAAACATTTAAACAGGGATTGCAACTTTTGTTTTATTAATCCTTTAAACTAAAATTCCCGCGTTTAGCGATATCTCATGCAAAAGCTTTTGCTTCTAAGCATATGTGAAAACCTTTTAAAGGATTACATTATTGTAATAAGAGCTGAAACAGGCTTACAGAGCTATATCAGAATACAGAGAATTTGATAAAGAGGAAATGAATATTCTCCACATACTATAATTTTCTATTTCCTATTTATTTGCATCTTAATGACGTATACCTTTGATATTGTAAAGTTTTACTGTTTGCTCTAACAAATAATTCACACATATCTACATATATTAAAATAAAAAATGTCTACGACATCAGGTTGCAAAGATATAGGAAAATAGAAAATTGTATCAATCTGTAATTTAGTTTTAGTGAACATCAAATAAAATTTTCTTAAAGCCGTATCTTTGCAACCTGATGGTGTAAACCTGTGATGCTTTGAAATATCAAAAGTCGACGAAACTGGTTTAAGGGGATAAGAAAAATTAAAGTTTGTTGAAAGAAAAAGAAAAATTAAAGTTTGTTGCATGCAAGAAATTTATCAGGAATCGATATGATCCTTTTCTTTTAAGTGAATTTATAGTTTTAAGGATTTATTAGAGTTAAATTGGTCTCAAAATGTAAGAGACTTTTTTTAAAATGTTTTAGAACAATTAAAAGTTTTTTATATTGTTTTCTTCAACTTTTCTATTGTACCGTGATCCTCAGAATAAAGTGGAATAAATAGACAGCTAAATGATAATACCGAAATACAAAAATCGTGTACATTGAAACTGTTGTGCTGGGAAACTTGAAGGTGTAAATATTTATTATTTCGTGCCATCAAGGATTTAGATTTATTATAAATAAAACAAGGATGAAAATTCTGTCAGTGTTCTGTCGCATTGCGCATTACTTTTCAAATTTAACTAAGTAAAACTTTAATATTTGTCCCTGAAGGCTAGATGCTTTTAGGAAAAATAAACATGCAGTAGGGGGCGATAACGTCCTGTGTGTGAGTCTGTACCAAAAGAGTTTGTGTAAGGAATACCGAACCGAAGGCCTGTACTGTAGGTATATACAGTACATAAGAATCTCGGCATTTGTACAGTCTAGGAGAGTACATTTGTTTATTGTTAATTGTTTACTTAAAAATAAGTTTAGTATACATGTAATATATTATTTACATATTTAAGTCAACACTATAAAACCAAATTTTCATTAAAAGAATATAATTTGATTAAAGTTGACAGTAAACTACTCATTATTATTTAAGTTATTCAAGTTTAATTATGATTGACTACACTGTTCTGCAACTTCCTTGACGGTAGTCATGTTGTGTGTCTGTACCAAAAAAGTGTGTGTAAAAAATACCGAACTCGTCTGCAACATGCCAGACCAGCGCCATTTCCTTTCCCTATATTCCTATTCCCTGCATGCAATATAGTGGGGTCTATATAACTTTGGACTAAGAAGATGACAGTGATTTCTGTCTAAATGAACATAAAACAACACAGACCCATTTCACGATTAAGAAGTTAATATTCAAGCTGCTTGGGAAACTATACGTTATATACAAATAACATGGCTTAATGGAATTGAGTCTTTGTCACAAACCTAAATTTTCTAATCCATACATCTTGACATAATGATAGAGTAAACTTTTGATATTTCAAACGTAGATCATTTGATCCAACATAATTTATAGTTTGAAATATCTAAGATAACCAAAATTGGGTTGCAAAGATATAGGTATTAGAAAATAAATTCCTTTGTCCACAATTTTAAAAGTCCCGTGCAAATAAATGATGTTAGTTACTTTCCCAAAGGCATTTTCCCAAACGGCAATCTCCCAAGGGTATTTTCAAAAGTGGCAACTTCCCAAATGTGCAACTTACCCAAGTGGCAACTTCCCGAGTCTGTCCTAGCCTTAGCGCTCGGCCCCTATTGTAGCCTGCGGCGTCTCAGACGGTCTAACCTTACCTTTGAGAAGTTGCCACTTGAGATATTGTCCCTTAGAAAGTCGCCCTGGGGAAAATGGCTTTGGGAAAATACGCCAAATACATAAACCCAGTCTTTCGTTAATTTTTAAACTTTAATTATTACTTGATTTCATGTTCATTGTTAAATTCTAAACTATATTATCATTAGTTTCTAGAAAAAAAATGTTTCTCTTGAAAATCTGGGAATTATGGGCCAACTACAGGAAGACCCAAAAAGAATATATGACTTGAAAGACAAAACTGTACTGATAGGGTTGTTAATCGTTTTGGAAAACGATCGTTTTTTGTTTCGTTATTCAATTGTTTTTTAAAACGACCCACTTCTGTTGTCAGTTTCTTTTGTTAACTCTCATTATGTTTACCCAGCTCAATGATAACACTTACCGTCTGTAGACGCCTCTCTGTGCGTATAGCATGAAGTACAAGGCCGTTTCCAACAGTTGTTAGAAAACTAATAATATAGAGGACCAATCCGACCACCCATCTTCCATACCCAGCATTCTTAATAATAATAATAATAATGATAACAATTAGTACAGTACAGTACAGTACAGTACAGTACAGTACAGTATAGTACAGTACAGTATAGTACAGTACAGTACAGTACAGTACTGGAAACACTGAAATGCAGTGATTTACTATACATTAAAGTACAATGCAGAACTGTGTACTGCATTACAGTACACTAAAAGGCTGTACATATAAGTTTATGTACTGTAGATCGAATACCTGGTAAAGGTTTAGATAAAAAGATATCCCTGATTCTTTACTGCTAGTGTTGGAAAACATATTCTCAGAATCACTTCAAGAAAATAATATTATAATTTAATGTAATAATTATAACTTAAAGATAATAATATTATAATTTAATGTAATAATTATAACTTAAAGATAATAATATTATAATTTAATGAAATAATCATAACTTAAAGATAATAATATTATAATTTAATGAAATAATCATAACTTAAAGATAAAGATACTATAATTTAATGAAATAATCATAACTTCAAAAAATAATATTATAATTTAATGTAATAATTATAACTTAAAGATATTGATATTATAATTTAATGTAATAATTATAACTTAAAGATAATAATATTATAATTTAATGAAATAATTATAACTTAAAGATAATAATATTATAATTTAATGAAATAATCATAACTTAAAGATAATAATATTATAATATTTAATGTAATAATCATAACTTAAAGATAATGATATTATAATTTAATGTAATAATCATAACTAAAAGATAATGATATTATAATTTATATGAAATTTGAAGAAAAAGCTATTGGAAAAAAGCGTTTTTTTAAATGTTTATGAAAGCGGAAAAAACGTCTACTTTTTGTTAAAAAGCGTTTGTTGGTATGTATGTGACAGTACTATGTGGAAAATTGATATCTCTTAAGTTCTTTAATTGGATCTTTGCATGATATTAATACAATAATTTTTCTTTCAACACAGAGTGTTAAAGTATAAAGAGCTATACGTACATATTTCTCTGGTTACTTTGAGAAATTTATTCGTTTTCATATTATAACGAATATTGTATCACCATTAATTTCTTCTGAAGGTTTGAAAACATAGTATACTAGCGATCTTGAAGTGTTTGATACTCTCTGATTGAATAAATGAAAGAATAAAACGTAATTTGGGGTGGAGGGGGGGGGGGACAATGATAGAAACACACGATATATTTATTTTATTTTTCTAGGGATATTTCTTTATTTCATTCAAAGTAAATTGTCCTTATCTTTTACAAAGAATGAAAAAGGAAAACATATTTACAAATAATATAAAACTCAAAATAATATTTTGTAGAATTTACCTAGATAAATGCAGGGGCTATTTCTTTTATTATATCTATAGATATTTTTGAAGCGTTTTTTGGTGACAAATATCTTTCTAATTTAAACAAGTTTAAGAAGATCAAAAAGTGTAAATATTAAAGGGAGTGACCGGCTATGTAAGGTAGTTGAACTGAGTATGCAGTGTTGTGGAAAACTTCTTTCGGATTATTTTATGTCATATTAAACTTTTTAAAGATCTGTAAATCCTGAGTTTAAGCGCAAATTCAACATTCAAAACTACTACTTTGGGGGTGGATATGTTTTCAGAATTAGTTTTTTAAATTATTAAATAACGACAACGAAAAATAAAGTAAAATTATTCAGTAATCTAATTAGATGGTTAGGAACATATTTCTCAAAGTAAATTTGTCAATAAATCGATGCTAAAATTGATTATTTCGTTTTCATTATTATATTGAATTTCTTATTTTCTTTGAATTTATTCGCAGATTTCTTTAAATTCTTCAAATGTCGTCTTCTCAATAATAATTCTAGAAAATCAGCAAAAAATAGTTGTGAGTAATTAGAAACCAGAATAATGAGAAAATAGAAACTAATAATTGAACAAGATTACTTATTTTCGATGATAAGATTAATTTTTAATTTCGCAACATGTTCCTATACATGATGTCTGTAGTTTATTGTAGAACTTTTTTACATTATGTCGTCGTTAAAAACTAATTCTGAAAACGTATCCACCCCTACATAGCCGGTCACTCCCTTTAAAGAATTGTTTTAAATAATTTTTTTGGAAAATTACATCTTAATATTCATAAAACTTCGAAATTTTAAATTAAAGGTGCTCTATAAGAATCTGGAAACAAATATTTTTGTAGTAGTAAAAATTTTAATTTGGAGCAAGATTTTTCTCCGACCAGAGATATTATCAAAACTATTTTTTTAAACATTTATCAAAACGATTTTTTTTGCCAGGGCATACATTTTGCATACATTTTGCATACAATTTGAAATGGGTAAAACATCAGAGATTGTTGTGGCGCCAATTCAAAATCATATAATCTTGAATGTTTAACAACAAACCTCAAACCTCAAATAACACCATGCAACACCATTTTTTCACTTAACTGAGCCAAAAAAATGATCTTTTTTCTCAGAGCAACCGGAAAATAAGACAGATATCGTTTTTAAACCCATGGAAAACCGTGTTCATTTATTAAGGTAAGATGATTTTGTTTCACTAGGCTTACAGGGTGCTTCACGCCCATCTTTAACTTTTAATTGGCTTTGTTATGATTTATTTTGTAGAGTTTGAAAATTCTAGATTTTTTAAACGCAAATTAGTTTCAATCAATTCTTTCCCTCCATAAACCTCTCCTGAGATCGTGTAAGATCCCCCAACATTTTTTACATCGTATGAAAAGATTTTGGGATTAAAAATTAGAGTTTCGGACAAGTGAACAGTTTCTTCATTAAATAGGCTCAGAGTTTGAGCTTACTATCACTCAGCTCAGAGTTTTTATATCCTTTAATCCCTAAATTAGTTCGCGCTTCTGCTTTTACACTATCACATTATCAATTCTGTAGTATAGAATAGAGGTGGATAATTATAAACAGAGACACGTAGTTTAGGGAGTGTAAGCGTAATTTCAAGTGACCCTCCATGCAAAGATTGCTATGACTGATTTACAACTACAACGGTAGCCTAGAAACCTTTATCTGAAGTGGAAGATACAGTCGTTTTTCTGACACGAAAACGGGTTTATTTCTGTGAGTTTCTCCATTGCCTCATGTGAACAAGAAATGCGCAAGTAACTTTGGGAGAGAAACCGAAAATGAAAATAAACAATTTAAACATCTTTGCTCACTTTACATTAGGCTAAGAGTCTAAGGAATTAATATTTATATTATTACTTTCCTGGTGTCATTCAGCCAGTCAAGTAAACACAGCAAATCCTCTAAAAATACAAATTTTTTCCTACCCAGTTTTGAAATGTTCACAGATCTTTATAATTATCATAGATTAAATACACTAGATGTCGTCTTTTCAAGATTTAGGAATTTCTCGTTCATAACAAGGAGTGACGCATATGCTCCGTATTCTCTCTCTCTCTGCCTTGTTAATTGAACGCCACAATATTTAAAGACGCCATCTAGTGTCCTATCTGTTATTGTTAATTAATCTATGATAATTACGAAAAATATTTTGACCAATAAAATCAGACGACCTTACAATCATCTTTGGTTTATAAAGTTTATGGCAGCCATTTGTTAATCTAATTTTACAAATAAGAAACATCAAACGATAATCAAAAATAGCCCCAGGTCTTCCATTTCCAAAATGTGGTCTGCCTTATTTGTGCTTTCAAAATCAATAAAGAAATGAATGATTATAATTTTTTTTAGTTTTATTAAAGAAAATTTAATTCAACCAAAATTCTTCATTTTTATGGTAATTTTTAAAGTTTCAATATGTTTTTTATAAATTATTTGAAAATAATTTATAGTTTTTATATTTTTCAGTTCTTTTTTGGTCGTTTTTGGTGACAATTGTTAGCAAGAAAAGTTCGTTTTTTTTCTATCCAAAACATGTTTGTTCTGCGTTTGCTAAATATTTTAATGAAGTGGTAGATGCCTGAACTATGCTCTGAAATACACTGACCAAAGATATAGTGGGTTTTATTTGAGAGGGGATCGTTAATCGCAAAACCCGTTCATTAATTTCATTACCCCGTTACAGGCGTCTAGTACTACTTGTTTTTATTGTATCTTTACTTTAATATTAACTTATGTCACCTGAACAATTGTTCTTTATAAAGCTTTGTTCAAACATATTTTCTGAAAAAATGGAAATTATACTTGTTTAATAATATAAAAATATCAAAAATATCATATATTTATGTCAAAATGTCAACTTGTCAAATTTTGATTTTTAAAACAATATGAATTGCTAACTTTGTGAAAATATATACTTTATGAAACCAATGCTTACAGCTCTTTATATATTTAAAATTTATAAAACATATCTTCTATGTCTGTATATATTTAAAATCTATAAAACATATTTGCTATCTCTGTATATATTTAAAATCTATGAAACATATCTGAAAGTTATGTATATATTTAAACACTATGAAATAAATCTGCTAGCTCTGTATATGTTTAAACTCTATTTATCATCTTTACTCTAAAATATCCCAGATGTATGCTAGCTCTATATATATATTAAACTCTATGAGCCGCGTATAACTCTATATATGTTTAAACTCTATGAGCACCGTGTTTCCTCTAAAATATCCCAGATGTATGCTAGCTCTATATATATATTAAACTCTATGAGCCGTGCATACCTCTATATATATTTAAACTCTATGAGCACCATGTTTACTCTAAAATATCCTGGATACCGAAGAAACAATAATATAAGGATTATCCTCCAAGAATCATATCCCTTTCCTCTCATTAATAATTAATTAGATTTGAATAATATTATTCTTAGAATTCCCGTTCTCTCTTCCTGTACTTTTCATCACAGACTTATGCATTATCTATTTTCTTTTACAATTCTAAACAGCCACCAAGCGAATAATTTAGAGAAAAAAAACATTTTAGAATTCACAAATTTAAAAAAAAATAATTTTACAATGTTTTATGAACGAAAAAAAGGCAGATCTCAATCTGTTGTAATTTAAAATTTGTGTTCAAATCATTTTTCTAAAGACAAACCCAACGGTCAAAGGGACTGTAGGCATAATTTCAATTAACCCTCCAGTAGTAGATTTGCGTGTCTGATTCACAATTGCACCCTTAGACTGATGTATGGTTTTGTTATTTTTCATAAATAAATGATTATTTTACTTCAAAAAAAGGATCAATGTTATATATTGGTTGGTTGGTTATATATATCAACACAGGGCTACAGTGCTTCAATGCCACACAAGGACACAAGCCTAGCTATCCAACAAGCTATATATCGATCCCAAATGATGAGGACGATCCGATCGACTGTCTAGCTATCAACAAGCTAGGTATCTATCTCAAATTAAAGTAACGATCGACCTGAATACAAGTTTCAGGGTTTCAGGTTTACTTTCACGTAGTAAACAGTACGGAGTTACTCTATAGAACAAACTCTTTAGAATATCTTATGTCACAAAGTTAACAGGAATTGACGTAGTTACAATTCCCATGATGTTATTTATATTTCATGATTTTGACCATCATATTTAGTATTTATCATACAGTTAAAGTTTAAGGTACGTTTGAGAGAGAATAGATATAGTTAAGCTATCTCCGCACATGATTTATAGCGTAATTTAAGTATATGTTCTAGTTTCTTTTGCCATAGCACTAACATTTTTGAAACTATCAATTTGAAATTGGACTTTTAAGGAAAAGTAATTTAAAGGAATTTTTGCAATTTTCAAAATGTCCAATGAAGACATGGTGCAGTTTAACAGACCCATTTCACTTAATAAGTGATGTAATCATTTACTATGTGTTTGTAATAAATCAAATTGCTTTAATGTCGTCTTCCTATTCTACAGTTTTCTGGTTATTACTGTGTTAAAATTAAAGTTTGAGTAGAGTGGTTAGTTCATTTGCCCATTATTAATTTTTACATCTTTCTCTCCCATCTCGTTCCCTATTTCTGTGGAACTCTGAAACCTGAAACTACTTGGTTAAATCTTCTTTAGATGTTTACAGTTTCCTCGAAATAGTAACTGAGAGATTTTATAAAAACTTTAAATTTTGAAAAAGAATTTCTCCGGAAGCATCTGTTCTTCAAACTCAAACTTCTGTCGTGGAATCAGGTCTAGGCACGATAGTCCTTTTTAAAATCTAAAATCTGCAGGAACTGAATGTTCAAAAATAAGAACTTTTATCTTATGCAGGTCTAAAAATTAATTTATTCCCTACTTAATATCCCGCCGTGGTCATAACCTGCAATGACAATTTAATTTATGGATCAAGCATGTATCCTCTAGTTTAAAAGTGATTACATTGGATATCGAGATCAAGTGCTCAAGCTTAACGATACACAAGTTTAAATATATAGTTAACAATTTAAAAAACGAACAAATCTTTCTTTTTGGGTTCTTTTTCACAAACATCTAAAAAATAGCTTAAAATTTGAAAATTAGAAATTTTTACAGTAATTTTTGAAATTTTTCTGCTAGTTTAAAAAAAACTATTTGCCAAGGCCTATTCTTGATGAATATATTTCCATTCGATCCTACCTCTCCAATTCTTCCAATTTTTCCAGAGTCAGCTTCACATAGATCCAGACAGCTTTGAAAAAATGCATCAGTTTTCAAGACTGGGTTATCTTTGAAGTGTCACAACACCTTTGAGATGGATTTTACCAAACTAGTACTAATAAAACGATTGTTTAACGATCGTTTTTTGTTTCGTTTTCAATCATTTTCAAAAACGATCGTTTCGTTTTTGAATATTCTTAGAACGAATTCAAATCCAAATGGTGTCCAGTGCAAGAGCAGTTTTATTGTTTTATCACCCACAACTGCTTAAATAGAACCATTTAGACGGTTATTATAAAAATATACAATCTTGAATCTTGATATCAAGTCCTTCATGAAAACGTACAATAGAGTGCTAAAGGGAATTTTAAGTGACATCTATTTATTGGAGTGAAATATACAATTCACAATGGTATCCAATTAAAACCTATGTCTGATCATGGGTAATGAAGGTATTGTTGGAGTTTGTCACTCTAAAATAATGTATTACAGGTACTATTGGAAATCGTAAACGCAAATTTAAAATGTAGATCATTTCTGTATATAGTCGGCCTTTAACCCTATCTCTGCTGGGGTACTTGAAAACCAGGATATGCTGGGGGGGGGGTCAATTTGACCCCCCCCTCTAAATCCCATGTTTGATGTCCAAATATGACAAATGATACATCATTAGAAAGCTCTTGTGCTCTACTTTTAGAATCTGCAAAAAAATTTGCAAATTTGCAAAAATTGAATTTTTTATCGCAAAATCCAGTTATATAGCAAAAATGTTTGCAAAAAACAATTTGTCCAAAAAATAAAAATTATACATTTTTGAAAAGCCCTTGACCATGCCATTTCAAATATGCAAAAATTTTTGCAAAATTTTAAATAACCTGATTTTTAATCAAGAAAAACTAAAAATGTGCAAATTTCCTTTAACAGGTTGTTTGCAAAAAATTTGCAATTTTTTTTCGCAAAACTTGTGCAATTCGTTTCCTTATGTCAAAGGCTTTCCAAAAAGCTAAATTTTATCAAAATCTGAAAAGTGGAAGTGGGTCAAATCAAAGATTTAATTTGTTACAGGAAAAAGCAGTCATTCACGCAGTATGCCTGAGGACTCAGGCAGTTAGTATTAAAGCCGGGTTTTAGGCCTGAAAGGAGGGCTTTGAGTTCGTAGGAAAAGTCAGAAAATTTCAACAGCCTCAGACCAATACTTTTTGAGTTATTTAAAAAAAACTACAGGGGGGGTCAAATTGACCCCCCCCCCAGCAGGAATAGGGTTTAAAAGTGTTTTCTAAAATTAGTCTCATGTAAAATTTAATGAAATTCCGTATTCTGTTTTTGCCATTATTTATTTTATCATTTTCAAACTTTTATGTTAAAATTGTTTTTGCAAATTAATACAATTGGTTTTCGAGAAAACCTGAATAGCGAGGGGTAAAAATCAATAAACCGATTTGGTCTCAATATAAAATATTTAAAATTTGTTTTCTTCTCTGGTATTGGAATTTAAAGAATCAAAGAAAATATACAATATTTTTGAAGAGGATTCCATATAATTAAAAAGGGAAAATCAGTATTGAAGTTGGAGTAAACCAATATTTGGGGAAGGGGGGGGGGGGCTGTAATGTACAGCTTGGTTTAGCTCGGCGCAGTACTTTAAATGCCGACAACAAAACGGACCAGTACATCACAAGAATCATCAATCAGCCATTTCTAGGGAGGGTTGAGGGTCGCGTTGGATGCTTTCCTCAAGGTTGGGTTTTGCTGTGGCCTCATGAAGTTCTATCTAAAAAATTCTTGACGTGACGAGAAAAAAGTATTTTTTAGACATATAAGCCGGCCTTAAAAAGTCCTTTTTTCAGTTAAAAAAATTCATCAATTTCTAACCCTATTCTGAATGAATTGGGGGGGGGGGGAGTTGCAAAAAGAATGCAGATTGCACAATTTTTGCAAAGAAAATTTGCACAGAATTTTCAGTGAATTACCCATCTTCAGTTTTTCTTAAATATTGATTTAGGATATGCAAATAAGATTTCAATTCTCTGGGTCAAAGGCTTTTCAAAAATGTATAATTGTCGCATTTGTCGCAATTTTAATTAATAAATAGATTTTGCAATAAATAGTTGAAATTTTGCAAATGTACAAATTTTTTTCTTCAGATTACTGAAGCAAATCCAAAGGCTTTCCAAAAACGTATAGAATTTTTTGTAAACCAGACGTCAGTCGAAATATGACTAAGCATTCGCCTCCAATTTTTAGATATCTCTTGTGTCAGCTTTAAATAAGCACTAAATATATTTTTTATATTTGTTAAGGAGAAAATACAATTCAAATATTAGATTGTAAAACAATTTTGGATATTTAGAAATTCTACTCAACTTGTTTAATGCTTAAATCTACCAGTATTTGATCAAAATATGCATATTTTATGATTTTTTATTATTCAATCGTTTGTACTTTTCCAAAGCTGAATGCTAGGCTCATATTTTATTTACTTAAAAATGTACTGCAGTTTTAGGAAGCAGTGTAAACAAACAACAAACTAGTCAAATTTTTTTTTATTTTAAAGAAAAAACACCATTTTGTAGCCAATGTTCTCCCAGGGCATCCATGGATTTCCTAAAAAACTTTCAGCCAATTTTATCCTGCTGTTTGGCAAGCTTTAGCTAACATATAAATATATGTATAATTATACAAGCGATGCGTTTTATTATCAATTTATAATTGCATGCATGTTAAATTAAGTATAACTCTAAACAGACAGGGGGGATTATGGACAAGTCCGAAAGAATAGATATAAAGTATCTAGAGCTTTGAACTCAATTGTCCATNGGGGCTTTAAAACCACATTGTTTCTCTTAGTAGTGTTAAAGGGAAAGAGTGAATGAAGTTAGTTTTGCTGATTCAGAAAGAATCTATAATCTCATAGTTTTCAAGTTTTCATCTGGATATGAGACTTCCCATTAATCCATTAATTTCCATTTTGTTGACAAAAAATAACCGTTAAAAGTAACAAATACCTTTGAAAAAACATCAGTTTTATGCTCTGAAATTATGTAAATAAAATTGATTTTTACCGAATGTAATGAATTTGAGCCGCGCATCAAATCCGCCAAAAACCGGTTTCAATTTAGCGCCGGCCTAAATCTTGAAACATTAAATACAACCAACCATATTTGAGCCGCGTCTTAAATTTAAGCTACGGCTCAAATTCTTTAAATTCGGCCTCTATTCTGTTAATTTATCCAACCTTTTATTAACACATTGATAAAAGTCTGAGCGTGCCCAGCCTTAACTTTAACAAGTCAATTTCGTTCTTAATATTGGAGTTATTCGCACTTTCTTTGACTATAGGGATGTTATAGAATATTTTTGTTTGGAAACAAAAAAGAATTTATAAATATTTACTCATTAAAACAATTTTATACACTCGTTTTGTACAGTTTGAGTCCGGTCAATCAAATTGTTATAAGCTATGTTCAACTTTTAGTAAGTAAACACGATTTAAGAACTGAATCTTGAATCTATTGCAAATATAAACAAAGTTTGTGTCAAACTAAATATGATATACAATCAGATTCCTTCAGACCAAGAATGGAAATTACCCATTCTTCACGAATTCGACAAAACTAAAACTCTAGGATTATCAAAGAGAATTTAAAGTTTACTCAAAAAAGCCTTAGCTTACAAAAGTTTTGAGGTATAATCTAATTTAAGTTTACATATTGTTTCAAGGAAAAACCTCTCTTCACCTACTCCTAATTCCACTCCCCCCAAACTCCCAAATTCCCCCACACCTATTGCCTGTAAATAAGCACCTTCAGAAAGAAATCAATTTCCATTTTTACTTTGATAGGAGTAAAACACAGCTTAAAGAATATTTAGATTTTGCAAATATTGATCAATTTTTTACTCTATTGTTATAATTTTCTATATTTTGCACAAACTAAATGAGATTGGGTTGCAACCAAATTATGGTTAGAATAAATTCTCCAAATATTTAGATTTAAAAATATTCATCATTCAGATGTCAAAACCAGACAGATATACATTTATTTCTCAATCCTTCCCTTCCCTTCCCTTCCATCCCCTTCTGAACTAGAACCAATCTAATCCACGTAGAACTAGAACTAATCTGATCCACGTAGAACAAGAACCAATCTAATCCACGTTGAACTAGAACCAATCTAATCCACGTAGAACTAGAACCAATCTATAAATCCACGTTGAACTAGAACCAATCTAATCCACGTAGAACTAGAACCAATCTAATCCACGTTGAACTAGAACCAATCTAATCCACGTTAAACTAGAACCAATCTAATCCACGTAGAACTAGAACCAATCTTATTCACATTGAACTAGAACCAATCTAATTCGTACTTAGAACTAAAACCAATCTATAAATCCATGTTGAACTAGAACCAATTTAATCCACGTAGAACTAGAACCAATCTAATCCACGTAGAACTGGAACCAATCGTATCCTAATTTCTATAACCTAACTTGTCCAAGGGCACCCTATAGAATATTGATTTATTTCTTTCTAAACATACTCACTACTTTTCCTCCTTGATAATCCTATATTCTTTAATACCTCCTGGATCCCCAGTGTATGTAAATTACATAAATCCTATTTTTTTTCTTTTTTCCGCATTCTTTCATACAGAGTGTCCCAGTAAACATTGGAATCAAGAGACGACTTTCCAAAAAGTCTATCTATCTGTAAAAATAACGAGGATATTTAAAATTTCAGCCATTTTCTTGTTTTTATTGAATAAAAATCTCAACAAATTTTCCAACATCTAAATTAATAAGGTGCAAAATGGGTAGTCATCATCATAGAATTTTGAGACCAGTATTATTCATGTAGTAAACGCCTACATCATAACAATTTCTCGAACACATTTGTATTCGGGTTCAACTCAGATTCTCTTGACTATCAATCCCGTAAACAATCAACGCCTACACCACTAGGCGCGATTTCGTTAGCTATGTCAACAGACAATAGCAATCAATTAATTGATCCATGTCTCAAACAGGACACAATCCAGACGGCTTCAATCCCGTAAACTATAAATGCCACTACCACTAAGCATGATTTCGTTAGCTATGTCAACAGACAATAGCAATCAGTTAATCAATGTCTCAAAGAAGACACAATCCAGACGGCTTCAATTCCGTAAACTATCAACGCCACTACCACTAAGCATGATTTTGTTAGCTATGTCAACAGACAATAGCAATCAGTTAATCAATGTCTCAAAGAGGACACAATCCAGACGGCTACAATCCTGTGAACTATCAATGCCGGTACCACTAGGCGCAATCTTGTAAGCTATGTCAACAGACAATTGCAATCAATTAATTGATCAATGTCTCAAACAGGACACAATCCACACGGTTTCAATCCCGTAAACTATCAACGCCACTACCAGTAGGCTCGATTTTGTTAGCTATGTCAACAGACAATAGCAATCAATTAATTGATCCATGTCTCAAACAGGACATGATCCAGACGGCTACAATCCTGTGAACTGTCAACGCCACTACCACTAAGCATGATTTTGTAAGCTATATTAACTAACAATAGCAATTAATTGATTAGAGAAAGAAAGGGAAAGGAAGGGAAAGGAAGAGAAAGGAAGGGAAGGTGGAAGGAAGAGAAGGTGAAAGGAACGGAAAGAAAGGGAAAGGAAAGGAATTGGGAAGGAAAAGAAAGGGGAAGGAAAGGAAGGAAAAAGGAAGGGAAAGGAAGGGGAAGGTTCTTGTCGTGTCTGTTTGTTAAAAAGAATCTTTTGTTGGTTCTGCAATTAAGTTGAGAACTCTGGAATTAATTCCTTGAGAAAATACTACATTTCATGTCTTTTTTAGTTTGTCTGATTCAATTAATTCCTTTTATATATCTCTGGAAGTGAATCTGAGGCTTTAAACGCTTCAGTTTAAAAGTTTTCTAAATAGTTATAGAATTTATGACTTGTAGATTAGCGCCTAATTATACACTATTTAGACCAAGAAAGCTGTAAACATATTCATGGATCCGTTAAGGTCTCCTGATTTCAGTTCAATTTTCACTAAAATCCTTGGATAGTACCTTCCCATAGTTACACATTTTTAAAAATTACTTTTCTAACTTTTCTCTATTAGAATCATGGTTTTAGAGTTATTAAATTTATAAATACATTTTTCTGCATTATTTAGTTTTATTAAGTACTTCAATTATTGCCACAACCTCAAAAATTCTAACTTTTATATCTGTGCAACCTGATGGTGTAAATCTTTGTTATTTCAAACCTAGACTAGGGTTTGCCCTCACACTCCTCCCGAACAAAAAAAATCTTTGATTTTTGTATCTCTATATCTTTACAACCCAATTTCACAGACCTTCGATATTTCTTACAATTAATAATCTAAGTTTGAAATATCAAAGGTTTACACCATCAGGTTGCAAAGATATATGTGTGAAAAAAGGAGTCATTGGCAGGGACTACATTACTTTTCGAAGATTTTTCCGTTTGAATTGGTGCATTTCAAAATGTAAAATGTCGACGTTTATGGACCATCAGAATTGTTCAATTTTCAATAATAATAAGATAATAAAGCGAGCCATGATTCAAGAAATGCTGGTTAATAGAATTTATTATTATTATTATGTATATCTTCTCTTTCTTCCATTTTCCCCTCATTAACCCTTAAATATATACAATTATTCTTGTCAACCCTACCCCCCCCCCCCATTCCTGACTCAGTATATAAGGAGATAAGGATATGCAACAAATAGCAAGGAAGGGTGGAGGGGTTGAAGTCAAAGAGAATAGAATACATATTAGAGTGGAATTTGCTAGAAAAAAAGTGTAAAACGGCCATTTTGTTGTACTGTTTCCATACTGCAGGTGTACTTCACACATTTGTGCTTTATAGCCCTTTGGGCCCTGGAACATCATTTTGTAGAAAATCTAAAATTAATATTAAAAGAAAACCAAATTATGAAATAGGCTGGTTTCATAATTGACCAATGATCATTTTACATTGACTCTATGCCTTTCACTTTACAAACGATGATTTTCCGTTATAACTATAAATCAAATGATATTTTTTATTCACCTAATTAATTTTAAAAAGCTTATTTAACAGCTTTAAAAAATTCGAAATTGAAATGGATAGTAAAGGGAACATACTGTATTACTATACTGCATATAATTTGTGAACATTTACATGATTTGTACACTTTAAACTCCCTTTCAGGCTGAAAGGGACTGAAAAAATGTATACCGAGGGATTTACTAAATTCCACTCTAGTATATATTCAATTCTCGTTGGTTAAAGTACAATAGAATTGCATGTAATACACGTAGAACTAAAGTAGATTTCACGTAGGATTGAAATCTTGTTTTCAATCATAATTCTATTCTAATGGAAGCAGGAAGATCTTTTGAGAGGAACCAAAACGTTTTATGTTTTTAATTTAAGTCTTCCCAGTCTTAACGTATAAAATTTACTTTCTCCTTCTGGCTAGAACATGTCCAAGTAACTTGAAAGGATTTTTGCTGAAAAAAATTTCGCAAACAAGAAAATTTTCACATTTTCTCGCATTTTTTCGCGAAACATTTCGTTCGCTGGAAATCGAGATTCTGGCCTAACCATTGTAAACATCATTATTAGTAAACAGTTGTAAGTGTACTGTAAAACTAACTGAGCCTGCAGGTAGAAAACTATCATCCCCCCTGGGTAGTTCACTAAACATGGAAATGGACCAACATTTTCTGAATTCTTCATTTCATCTCAGGGGGGGGAGGTAATGGGAATGAGTGAAACGAAGTGAACAAGGCGGTGGGTTGCTTAGAAAAATTTTGATTTTTCTGTCTGAAAAAAGCTTTTTTTTACCTTAAATTCGTGAATTATTACAATCTTTTTCATTGTTTTTTTTTGATCTTTTCCATATCTTAATTTCAATCTTTTTCATTGCTTAATTTCATATCATTGAACTGTCATCAACACGGCATTTAAAATGAACAATGATATCTGGAAACAAATTATTTTTTATTTATATAATGCTAATACATATATATGTAAAAAAACTTGAAAAAAATAGTTTAAGATTTGCAAAATAAAGCAAATATTATCAATTAGTTGAATAAATGAAATACAGGGATAAGCAGAAAACTATAGAATAGAAAGTTGACTTTTAGACTTAAGTTAATAGTTCACACTGCTGAAAATGAACCATCACGTTTTAAGTCAAAACTCCTAAACCTTTTCTTTGGATTATATTAATTGCAGTTAACTGAATAATAATCTAAATTTTTAGGAAATGCCATCCAGAGATTTTGGAGTAAATTCATTTTTACAATATTGTAGAAATCAAGTGCATTTTCTGGTCTTAAAACAAATACAAGTACAAAACTTGATTAAACTGGTTCTGTTTTTTTTGCGAATTTTTTTGAACTGCTAATGGCAGGGTCTCCACATTTTGTGAGTTGTCCTTATCAGTCTTAAGACACGTTTTAGCAAAAATTCATGACTTTTTAAGTGCTGCCTACATAAGGGTTTTAGAAGTGGAATCTTTAAAAATCACAGCAAAAAGACTTTTTTCCGGCCGTATTTAGTCAGTCAGGCAGTTGACTTTGGAATTTGATTTTTACTACAACATGTCTTTTGACTGTTCATGAAAAGTTACATTAACATTTAAAAAAGTATTGTAAAAAACCCAGAAGAAGCAAATTAAAGTCTTTGAACGAAATTTACGTTTTATTTTAGACCTGTAAATGCACTTGATTTCTGAAATATCTTTAATATATATTTGCGGAAAATTCCCTTGGTGGCATTTTCTGAAAATTGAGATTATAACTCAGTAACAGACTACATATTAACATCTTGTGAAGAAAAAGTTTAGGTGTTTGACTTGAAATCTGATGACTCCCCCCTCAGTTACTGTCCCAAGGGACCATAGATGTACAGGCTGTATTTGCACCTGCAAGCCGCTGAGAGCCCCTGAAAGCCCCTGATAGCCCCTAAAAGCTCCTTAAATCCCCTTAAAGCCCATGAAAGCACCTAAAAGCCCCTAAAAGCCCCTAATGCATAAGATAGCCCCTGAAAGTCTCTGAAAGCCCCTGGGGAGTTGAGTTGAGTTGAGTTTCTAGAAACTAAAGGGCAGGAAAGTTTTGATAGCGTATATATTATATATATATTGTGTAGAATCTGTTTCAACTTTAAGACTTTATTAATTTATTAACTTTATTATATCCTTCTACTACAATGGAGTGGAAGAATTGATTACTCGTCTCAAACTTTGATTTTTTATCATTGCAACCTGATGACTTAGACCTCAGGTATATCAAACTAGATTCTATTATAGATTAAATAGGTAACAGCATGGAAAACATTGCTAAAAATTACAATAATATTTGAATGAGAAAATTATATTTTGCTATGGTTTATCAGTTCCTTTTGACATAAGATTAATAGAAAACGGAATTTTTTAGATAAATTAATTTGATGGTGTAAGGAAAATGTGTTTGATTATTTAAAACGTTTAAATTGCTTTTACTGGGAACAATCTAAAAATATAACAAATATATCAGTGTCTGAGTTTTCAAAATATTTATAGGAATATATTTGTCTTTTCAATTTTCGAAGCCTGTCTAAAAAGTGTGTGTGATTTTTCCTTGATAAAATGTCACAGTGCACAGTACACAGACAAAAGTAAACAGTAAACAGTAAACAGTAAACAGTAAACAGTACACAGTACACAGTACACAGTACACAGAAAAAAGTAAACAGTAAACAGTAAACAGTAAACAGTAAACAGTACACAGTACACAGTACACAGTACTCAGTACACAGAAGACAATACACAGTACACAGTAAACAGTACACAGTACACAGTACACAGTACACAGTACATAGTACCCAGTACACAGTACACAGTACACAGTACACAGTACTCAGTAAACAGTACACAGTACACCAGTGAAAAGTACAAAGTACACAGTACACAATAAACAGTTCACAAACAAAAAGAACGAAAAAATACAATTCTATCCTAGATATATTTCTTTACAGAGACCTAACGTATCTCCTAGTATATCCCTAAAGATACCTATAGCAAATCTGTACTGAAGAGACCCAGCGTATCTCCTAGAATATCCCTAAAGATACCTAGCAAATCTGTACTGAAGAGACCTAACGTATCTCCTAGTATATCCCTATGCAGTATAACGTGTTGTGCGTGTAAACGTACGCCTAAGCTCATGAAATTAAACTGTCTTTTTAAATCAGAAATACTTGTGGAGAAGTTCCGGTACCGCAGTGAATCTGGGATGTTCCTCTTTAAACGTAATGTCACACAAAATTACGACTACCAAACCTGTCACGTATAATACTGACATAAGTAAAGTTGTTAAGACTTAGGTAAGTAAGGCTGTTTTAACACCGACTATGGATGCTTGGGTCTGTCCAAGGTACTAATGCAAGGAAAGTTATTTTAGAGGTGTGCGCTTTTTTTGTACTGCATTGTACTGTCTTTGGGCGGAAAAGTAAACACAAGACGGATGTCACAGCCTGACATTGAATCCATTTTCACAAATATGAAATATTCTGGTGATAGGAAACTATTATGCGAATTTTCAAAATTATTAAAATAAATGCTTTTATATTTAACGGATACTAGACGAACACTGATGCATCTATTCTTGTTTACAAAGTCCGCCCAGAGAGAACTGGTTTCAATATGTATGCAGAGTATACGCGACCGCAATTAACTTTCCTTGCATAAGTACCTTGGGTCTGTCGAACAAAAGATTAAATGTTTAAGTACACATTCTACTACTTTATGATCCTTCCATCCAACCTTGGAGTTCTCTTATCCGGGTATAAATCTAAACTATCCGTGAAACTCAGTTCTCCAACCCTCTCTTCTCCGTCCCTCTCATCTACCTCCGTCCAACCCGAGCCCACTCTCCGCTCTATGGTTTCTAAGGCCGAACTCTAAAACAATTATTGAAGAGAAAAATGTAGTTAAGGAACAGAAAAGCCCGACTCTTGAATTTCAATCAAAGGTAGGAATTAATAAATATCAGAATTAAGTGAAGTCAAATTCGCTAATGTGAGGTCCAACTATAAAAACTCTTCATTTTATTAAATCCAACCTCCGTCAGTTTAGTTGGATATATTATGTGCAAATAAATATTTAGCAAAATTAATAAAATTATTTCCCCCCTGATGATTTCTAGGGAGGGGAGTGGGGGAGTATTCTTTCGAGCTTGAGGCAATTTTGTGTGGGAAAAATTCTAAATGTATACTTCATGGGGGATTTTTATTTAGTTGGTGGAAATCTTAGTTCTTTGCTTTATGGACAAATCTTTATTTTTTTGGGGTCTTTTTCAGTTTGGGCAATTTTGTGTATGGGAAATCTTAAATCTATATTTTTGGGTCAATTTATTTTTATAAAAGTGCATCAAAAGGGATGAAGGGGATTTTTAGATCTAAGGGTTATCATATTGTTGGGCTCAAAACTTCTTAATTTTGAAATATTAGTTAAAAAAATATTAGGGTCAATTTTAGATACGGCAGTAAATTTTAAAGTTGGATGTATTTATAAAATATTTGAGGGATAAAAAAAATTAATTTAGGTGCAAAATAAAAATATTTCGTGGCAGTCTTAGAAACCGTGAAATGTTAGAAAAAGAGGACAAAGGAATTGAGTTTTCCACTCTGATATTTTAATACCTCTATCTTTGCCACCTAATGTCGTAGATCTTAGATATTTCAAACTATAAACTCTGTTAGATCATGTCATGTAAGTTTGAAATATAAAAGATTTACACCGCCAGGTTGCAAAGATAAAGTGAATGGAATATTCAAGTTTGTGACAAAGACTCAACTCCTGTTAGTCTGATGGTGTAATTTGAATATTGAAACATGGATTTAAGTTTGCTAGAAGAGTTGGGGCCAAAATGAGTGTAGGGTTTAAAAAATAATTTGGGTCAAAATTATTCAAATTTTAGAGAAAATAATCTATTTTTGGAACTATATGCATCTTTGTTAAGGACTTCTTGTCCCCTTCTTGGGGGGGGGGGGGTGGTTGCAAGACTTCTTAATGGTGAGGCTTGCCCCTTCCTCCCTTTTCAGGCTGGGGGGGGGGGGGGCCCTCCCGGGGGCCCTCCCTAGTAGGGTGCCTGATTATTATTACTGGTTATTTATTTTGGGAATTTTTTTCCATTAACTTCTCTTAGTTTATGGAATTAAAACAAGATTTAAATCTTATTTTCAATTAAGTTTAGTTTTATGTGAAACATCAAGTTATAATTTATCTTAAAAACCTAATTATTGCAAAAAAATATGAAGGTGTTGTTGCTGTAATGAATTGGTCTAGGAAAAATCTACTATAATGATTCTATGCAGGGTTACACGTAACTAATGATAGTTAATGATGACCTGAAACTCTTTAAATATAAAATTTAAACTTTCTTTTTTTAAAAACAAATACAAATAAAATAGTTTTAAGATAAAAAAATCACAAATATAAAATAGAGTAAACTAACTTCATGCAGTCCTTTCTAAAGTCTCAACTTTTGTGGATAATCCTGAATATTGTTTCTAAAACAGAGATAAAGCCTCGAGCCCCTGGATACCTTCTTACACTACTGTACATACAAGATCTTTATTTTTAATCTCAAGATAAATATTCATTAGTAAAATAAAAACACGCCCAGTGAAATTTTGCAAAAAAAATCTTAAGACAAAAGATACAGTACGAAATTGGGAAATCGTTTCGCGAAAATTTCGCATTTTTGCACACATTTTCACGAAATTCTGCTTTGTTTTCGCTTTCTTTCGCAAAATTAATCTTCGCGAAAAAGTCTGCAAAATATGAGAGAACATTTGCGCGAAATTTTCGTTCGCAGGAAACCCAAGTCCACACAGAACCAAACAGAAAGAACAGTAAAATTCATGCAACGTTACTGGTACGATGATATATCCTTGTAGCTCCTCTAGTTTTGTGAAAAATAAAAGAATCAAGACCTGTCTCAAACTCTAATCACCATATCTATAATATCTATATGCAACCTGGTGCAAACCTTAAATATTTCAAACTTAGATTATTTGAGCAAACAGTGTCCGAATTTAATGAATTTGAGCCGCGACTTAAATCTGTCAAAAACCGTTTTCAGCTGAGCGCCGGCTTAATTCTTGAAAAATTGAATACAATTTTAAGTGGAATGAGTGATATTTGAGCCGCAGCTTAAATTTAAGCCGCGGCTCAAATTCTTTAAATTCGGCCTCAGAGTTCATAGTTTAATTTCTAACATTTCCATGACTTTTGATTGATAATAAAACCAACAAAATAAACAATTGAAAACTTGAGAAAATATGAACTTTGAATACTTTTCAAATATAATGTTCCACCTGTCTCAGCTGACGAAGTCAAAATTTGAAAAGTTTAAAAGTTCGAAAAGACCAGTTAGAGAGACAGTTAAAGGTTGATTTCTTCCATTTCACTTCTATTCTATTCTATTCTGCATTATTTTTAGTGAATTTGAAAATGTGTGTTTCCACGTTTTTTTTTCTGAGAAAAAAGAAGGTAAACTTGACTTTTTTCGATTGCAAAACTTACAATTGATGAAACCGTTTTCTAGAAAATTTTCAATTTCCCAAACTAATTTTCCAAAGGAACTATATTCCAAAGGAATTATTTCTCAAAGGAACTATATTCCAATGGAATTATTTCTCAAAGGAACTATATTCCAATAACATCGAATTACCAAAAGCATTTCAAAATGAGAAACATGTGGTCCTAAAATGAACAGAGCTCCCCAGGCCTAGCCATGGCGAGATGCATTCCGTTTCTTTAATTTTTAATTTTGATTTAATCTTGTTATTGATGAATCTTCCATTTATATGATTGTTGGAGAGGGAGTTTTTTTTATGTTTCTATTTATAACCCATCCGATCGACAAAAAAGATTTAAGAGAAAAAGCTAAAAAAAAACTGTTGTTTAATAATTATAAATTGTGATCGAAAGTGCCAGCTTGCTGGTATAAAGAACGTACTTCTAGCGTACAAGAGTGGTAAGGATATCCCATGGGATATCCTCAGATTTAGATGAGATAGGTGGCATTCACACAGTACATAGACAGCTCATACACTCTACCAGTGGCCGAATTTAAAGAATTTGAGCGGCGGTTTAAATTTAAGCCCCGGTTTAAATATGGTTGGTTCCACTTAAAATTATATCAAATGTTTCAAGATTTAAGCCAGCGCTGAATTTAAACCGGGTTTTGGCGGATTTAAACCGCGGCTCAAATTCTTTAAATTCCATCTCTGGATAGGCTGAAAAGGCCTATAGTGTCCCGGCACGCCATGCTACGGTGTCATAAAATGTTTTTTGACTGACATCTCACGGCCTCTTGTTGCATTCAGGGGTTAAGTTTTACAACTTTTAAAGAAATACTCCAATTTTAAACATAAAACATAACATTTATGAATATTGTCTATTTTTAAAGATTTTGTATTTCCTATTCAAAGGATCCTTAAATATCCCTGAATACAGATGTCTCCTGATTGGTCGTGTACAGTACTTGTACACAATAGAACATGCTGTGGAAAATATCAAATATTATTGGTGTTAATCGCTCTCTGTAACTCTCTTATCTTTGTTCAAAGTAGTACAGGAGATGTGAGAGAGATAGATAGTGAATAAATAGAGAATATGCGATGAATTGATTGTTAACTGGAATATAAATTATTGATTATAATTCTTGAGAGGCTGAAATGTAATACTCAAAAAATACTTGAAAATAATTTTCTAATGGTTCATAAATAAATAATGATTTGGGTTTCGAGTGAACCTTCAATGGGCGAACTGTTACCACCGTTCCTGAATACTCTAAAAAGATGGTTTGATCATATGTTTTAAAACATTGACTATTTGATTTATCAATATTAATTTTGAAATTAGAAAAATATATTTCCTGGCGAGGAATTAGTTCCTTTATCTGAGGTCGAACATTTTTTATGGATGATCCGGGATATTCTCGCAGAATTATCACTGATTCAAATTTTTAGCAGTTCAAAGATTTTATTGGTTTGAATATCTTTAAAGTTCCAACCAATATGTGATGTTTTTCTGATGAAACCTTAAATCTTTTCAATTAATAGTTTCCATTAAAGGTAAAGAGTTAAGCCTTATCGTTGAATAGTTCCAACCTCAACTCTGGTCTAATTCTATTGAATATTTAATCTTGAAGATAAATAGGAACAATTTAAGAGCAATTTCATAGAGAATGTAATTCCATGTTTAATATAATTTGAAGAAATAGATTATATTAAACAATTTTAATTATTTAGCAGAAGGAAAAATAGCCAAAATTAATTTTTAACTTCCAAGAAATGAATTGAGTATTTGCCACAAACTCAAATTTTCTATATCCTGTATCTTTTAAGTAATAATAAGGATTTTTTGTGAAAAATATTTTTTTTTAATTTATAGGGTACGGTTCACGGTGGAAAAAAGTCCGGTCTGTGAAAAATAAAATATAAAATAGCTTTTTTTTGTGACACCGGCTACAGATCTAAAAACTATATTTTTGAATAGCCCTTGATAAATGTGTGTAGAAACATGTGTCTGTCACATTATGATATTTGTTTAAAACAAACAATTTTTTTTTCATTTTGTTTTACTCTTTTTAGGCATTTTTCAATCTTCCCTAGCCCCAAACTATTAAAGTTATCGGTCTAATTTTTTTATCTTTGAGCTGGCCATGAAAAATTGGGCATTTCAACCCTATACCTATTATATGAGGCCTTTTTCAAGGGGCTGTACATAGATTCAGACCCCCAGCCTTTATAGGGTTAAACAGTGCACAGTTAAACAGGGTAAAACAAACAAAACAAATATAATTTATCACAAGAGACTTAAGAGACGACTGTACGGAAATTATTCAGTCATTTTTAAACATTTCTGGATCCCTGCACGGTATCTTTAAAATAATTTATTTACTATTGAAAGATTTTTAAACAAAAAAGGCAATGTCAGAACTTTTTTTTGCACTTGGTTACTGTTTTATCTATAGGGGCTAAATTAAGAATTGGTAACTCGACAACATAAACCTAAATAAACAATCCCCTCTTGAGGCATCAAAATAATTTTGAAACATTTTTTATTTTGACTTCGTAAAAGTCTCTGCACACTAGCGCACTAGCGCTGAGAGTCCCAGTCAAAGTGTCACAGATGGGATGAAACCAAGGAGTATGTAATAATAATGTTATACATGCTTATCAGACTGTACATTTGTATAAGAAATATTCAGAATAGGTAATTGTATACGCGGTAATTGTACATCAGACAAATATTTCTCATGCAAATCGAGCACCGTCTGCAACGCGGTAATTGTACATCAGACAAAAATTTCTCATACAAATCGAGCACCGTCTGCAAAGCATGTATAATCATATGGTAGGGCGGGACGCGTCAGTTGTTTCTCCCTTCTATTTCATACTCCTTGGATGTATCTAGCAAAATTTTATTAAAATGTGAAGCCTCCTCACTACTCATAAAGTCACGGTACATTCCATGTCCTGGGCCGAATTTCAACTAGCTGCAGGGCATGCAGTACAGTACAAATACAGTTAAGCATACATGGCTGAAATTTTTATATTTTTAAAGCCCTTGAAAAATTGATGTAATTTAAAACTCCATTATCTCAACTCAAAGGGCACAATTATAGGGGTAGGGTTATAGAACTTCAAGGAATGGTATCGTCATTTTTTCATTGTTTTATTGTCTCTTTAAAAATGTCATGTAGGGTTGTTTGAAATTATGTATTTTGACATTTTTTTCTCTTTAAATAAACTTTATTTCTAGAACCTAGAACAAAAATTAGGCCAAAAGCCTAAATTAGGCTAGAAATTGAGATTACTATAATACTAATAATAATAATAATAATATAATAATAATATATACAACTTTAACTATTCAAAGATTTAATTTCTAACAGAATTCATTTCAGATTAATAATTTATTCCGACAGGTGGAAGGACGAGAAGGATAATTCTATCTAAATATAGCAATCTATGTTATATATATGTCTTATATCTATTTGTGTATCTATCTTTATATCTATCTATCCTTCTATCAATCTATATATCTATATCTATCTATCTATCTATCTATCTATCTACATATCTATCTATCCTTCTATCAATCTATCTATCTATCTATATATCTATCTATCTATCTATCTATCTATCTATGAATAGAAAGCATGTATGGTTCAAACTGCCCCTGGAAACGTGTAAACGAATGTTGTCCAGTTCAGTTTAAAAATACTAAGTTCATTACATTACTTTAATTTATTAAAAGAGAAAACTGACAATTTACATATTTTTTCCCTTCATGTTAATTTAACAGGAAGGGTTTTTAAAATGTGGTATTTTGATAATTGTCCAGTGTAACGGAAGTTGTTTTCCCATCACAAAATACTACCTTAATTAGTGTGTTTAAGTGTCAAAATGGTTAAACTATTTCCTGGAATCCTCAGTTCTAAGTGTTCTAAAATTTTAGATTCA
Source organism: Eurytemora carolleeae (assembly GCF_000591075.1). Lineage (NCBI taxonomy): Eukaryota > Metazoa > Arthropoda > Copepoda > Calanoida > Temoridae > Eurytemora > Eurytemora carolleeae. The sequence continues at coordinate 112,780 of NW_019396633.1, read as the reverse complement.
TTTTTATTTTTAAATAAGTTTACGAGTAACAACCCCTTTAAACTCAGAAACTGAAAGAGGTTCAATACCTATTTTTATTTAATTTAGAGAGATTAAATGTCACAAAAAACTAAGAGTAAAACGGATACCTTACAAGTTGAAATTTCTAAGAAGAGTAGAAGTAGAAGATCTAGCACCTCTAGCACCACAAGCACCAAGTAGGTTATAATCATCATTATTAAACTCTATCCTGATTGAACTTTTTTTTCTAAAAAAGATTTTTTTGGCTAAATTTCTTCACAACTATAATAAAACATAAACTAATCTTCACAGTACCTGTACCTGTACCTGTACCTGTACCTGTACCTGTACCTGTACCTGTACCTGTACCTGTACCTGTACCTGTACCTGTACCTGTACCTGTACCTGTACCTGTACCTGTACCTGTACCTGTACCTGTACCTGTACCTGTACCTGTACCTGTTGTAAAGGTTACCAGATGTACCCAGTAAACCTGATGAAGTAGAGAAAAGAAAAAGTGGCGAAAATATGATAAATCCTGAAAGTAAGTGGAAAAACACTTTTTTATAAAAAAAGAGTTTTATTTAACAAGATTTGCGCTCTTGAAACACCAGACACTAGTCTATTCTGCAGTTTAAATAAGAATCTTAAAGTATACAATATTGGTTCATTTAATAATATACCAAGAAGTTGGTGCATTCTTTTAAGGTTAGAATTGTTGCCATTTAAATACATGAATTGTTAGTAAATGCATATGCCATCCTTTCTTCAAATACAGTTGTTCAAGCTTTAAATATACCTTCCAGGGCTTAACAGTCATCCAATGAAGCCTCTACAATTGAAAACTGTATTCTAAGCAAAGCAACCCTAATTACTCTTTTTTGTGGTCTCCCTGTAGATATGAAGGGAAGAAGGTCTGTAAACTGTATATCAATGAACCTGGATGGAAAACATGCCTTGGTGGGAAACATTCCGCAGTACAAGGTAAAAAACAAAATATTAAAAATCTAAATTTTTTTGAAATTTCTACAAAAAAAAATTAAAAACTGAGATCTAGTCACAGACACAGTCACAGATAATATTGACCGGCAATGCACGGTAGTTGAACTGAAAATGAAGTATTGTGGAGAATTTTTTTAGGATTCATTGAGACATATAAAACGTTTTAATGATGTAATTAATTAATGATTAAATAAATAATTTTGATCGTCGACTTTTCACTCAAACTCAGTAATTATACATCATTAAAACGATTCATTTGTCTTGAATCCTATAATATTTCTCCAAAATACTACATTCTCAGTTCAACTACCACACATTGCCGGTCACTCCCTTTAATCAGACATGCCACTTTTCTTTAAATTTAGTGTACAGCTTCTTTCAGAATTTATTGCCTGATTCTAAAAACTTATTATTTTTTAGATTAATCATATTACATCATTTTTGGATTCAGAACCCGATATTATATTTCTTCAGGTTAGTTATAGTTTGTTATTATCAAAATACATATGTGGCAAACCCTGCAAATTATATCACGTTTTTATATTGAATATTATTTAATAGAATCGATCCTTTGCTAGAAAAACACTGCCGAATTGGATTGGAACATATTTACTAAAAATCTTTAAATTTTATAATATCTCACAAACAATTCTGTAAAAATTAAAATAAAAAAATGGTCTCAAAATATTGTTCGCAGATTTTCTTTTAAGGTTTAAATAAGCACAGAAGAAAGAGCATCCATCTTCTTTGAACACACATTTCGACGCAGTTTCTAGCGATCTGTAATTTAGACAGGCATGTCAAATTCACGATGGTATCCTTCACTGTATCTGAGCAACAGTATAGGAAGAAATCCTAGTTTTGAAATGTGTTGAATTCTGTTAATATTCATTATCACTGAAGCGTAAATCCGCAAGTTAATTTTACCGCTAAACTACACTTGGAATTTACCTCCTTTAAGCGAGAAAAACAAACATATCTCCGGCGCCAATATGCAGATATATAGAGGATACCTTTTTGAGTTGTGCACGTCTCTCGAAATGGAGGTACTCTTAAAAATACATATACCATGCCCTTTAACAAGAACAACTAGTCCATTATTCTAATGCTAAGTGTTTTTCGAAGAAAACTATTTTTGAAATTTCTTTAGTTTTTGGCTATTCTTATGGGATAGTTCTAACAAAGATATTATGAAGAAACTGTTGATAGGATATTTTGAACATAATGGAACTTCGTAACGGATACTTTGCACATAAAGGAACTTCTTATAGGATATTTTGAACATAAAGGAACTTCTTATAGGATATTTTGAACATAAAGGAACTTCTTATAGGATATTTTGAACATAAAGAAACTTCTTATAGGATATTTTGAACATTAAGGAACTTCTTATAGGATGTTTTGAACATAAAGGAACTTCTTACAGTGCAACGACTACTGGATAACATGCATTGCATCAGCAAATATAGAGTCCAGTTAAAAGGAAAGTTTGAACATGAATAAACATCTTATATGATAGTTTGAACCTGAATGAACTTCAATTATAGGATATTTTGCACAACTATGTTGGAAAGGAACTTCTTATAGGATAGTTGAACATGAATAATCTTTTTATAGGATAGTTTGAACATAAATAAACTTCTTATAGGATAGTTTGCACAAATATGTTGGAAAGGAACTTCTTAAAGAATAGTTTGAACATGAACAATCTCTTATATGTTAGTTTGAACATGAAGAAACTTCGTATAGGATAGTTTGCACAAATATGTTGAAAGGAACTTATTATAGGATAGTTTGAACGAAGATGTTATGAAGGAACTTCTTGCTAAAACTCCGAATACTTATGATCTAGAATTTCAGGTATATCAAAATACAGATTTAACTTTATAACTATTTATATAAATGTCTATTGATAATGAGAAATTCTGCCCTTTATAATTATTTAGAACCATTTTACAGGGAAGTTCAGAGAATTTTACTTTACCAAGGGTTGCCAGGACCAATTTTGTCCACAAAACATCCAGCCCGCAGCAAGGCGTGTGTTGTAGACAAAATTGGTCGAGGGAACCCGTGGTTAAGTAAAATTTTTAATTTCCCGAAAAAGTAGTTGTATACAATTTTATCGTCTTTGAAATGAAAATGCGCGAATTTTTTCCTAAAAACTTCGCAGGAGGTTATTTTACATAACTGTCCCAAGGGACGTTAAGTAACCTAACCTTCCTTTGTTGGGGTAATCATAATCATCAAAAGGCCGTAAAATCAATTAGTCCCAATACTTTGGCAAAGTAAAATAGGAACGGTCCTTGTAATTTCAAGTGACCTTTCAACGATTCACAACGGTGCCTTGAAACATTTATCAGATTAATAAAATGGAAGATATATTCTTATTAAAAACTTGCCCAATTATTTGTATGCTTCATTGTTTTTGCCCAATCAATCAAAAAAGAAACCACAATTGAAAAAAATCCATTTTTAATTAAAAAAAAAACTGAGGAAGTCGAATTAATTTTGGTTTAGAAAAGGGTTTAAAGGCTCGGAAAAAAACGCAGTTCAAATTGGATCATTTGGAAAATATTTTGTTTAAAGTTTCTGTTCAGTGAGAATTTTAATAGGCTGTAATTAAATTAGAAAAAATATGCAGTGATTTAAACGAATCAAGCATGAACTTTCATTGAAGTGTTAAAAGACAGTTCGGCCTCCTTTTGCAATGTAAACTCCGGTATATTTCAAGTACCAGGCCGACTTTTAGCCGGTCAGAGCAAGCTGTACAGTACAAATACAGACTATTTGAGGCAAACCGGGACGGTAGGCGAAATGAATCCCTTTAGTGGTAGCTGTCTCTCTTTTAGAAAGTTCTGCACATGCTTACAAGTTACAATCATAATTGCATGTATATCGTATACCGTGGCTACAGGCGGGAGAATGGGCTGCTTAAAATTAAAAATCTAATTTTGCATTTTACCATGCTTTTTATTACACTCCTACACACTCATGAAAAATTCAGATTTTGAGGTGTACAAAATAATAAACTTATCTGAAATTGAAAATATCTATAGCTCATGATTATACGAAATATGAATAATACATTTTCGTCTCCTTTCTTACTTTTAGCTAAAAGAATCAACTTTAAAAAGTATTTTAAGGAGGTCTAATAAGGTTGCTTACTCTCGATGCGCATATATATAAATATCCTCAAATAATGTCACTCTCGCCTCTTTAATCAGTGACGTCATGTGAGGATTTTTTCTATCAATACTTAGAAGACGACATTTCCCGCATCAAGAGAAAGTAACCTTATTACACAACCTTGCATTATTTGTTAACATTCAAACCATATTAAAACCGGCAAGGCCGTGAAAAGTTATTTTGAATTTTTCAACCTTGTTTTGTCCAAAACTTCTCCTAAAAACCAATCATGAAATAACTTACCAATATTTAGCAATATTTTTGAAGGGAACAAAATCCCTGAATAGCCCGAATCCTCCCATCTACAAAATATGGTCTGTCATTTTGTTGTTCTCAAAAATATTAAGAAATTACGTTAAAGTTTCAATTTGTTAAAACAAACCATGAAAATCTCTTATTCTGAACGAAATCATTCATATCTCCAGTAGTTATGAAAGAAAAATGATGGCAGACCACATTTAGGAAATGGTAGGACAGCGCTACTCGATCTGTGATTATTGCTTAAATCAGGTTGAATGCTGCAAACTATTTCTAAGGTCAACAAAAAGGTCTACACTATTCAATGTTTTTTAAGAGATATTATGTGTTTATTGCATGGAATTAATTCTGTAGCCTGGTATTTCCTGAATTAAGGCTTGGCAATAAGTTTATTAGGAAAAGCTGTGAAACAATATAATCTTGTCAAATACTTGGTTTTAAATTAGAACTCTAATATACAGGGTTTCCCAACAAAGGACGAGACGCTAAAGACGACTTGAAACTCATAAAATATGACAATTGCAAGGTTAGATTAAGTTTGCTGCCTGGAATATGGTCTTTTTATGGCCTATTTATTGAAATGGTAACGAAAGAAACAAGTTTGCAGGTGCAGCGTATCCTAAATATAAAGAAAGGAAATAGATATAGTCATCTCTGAAGTCTAATGTGTAACCCTGTTTATTATTGTATTTATTAGTTTGTTGTATCCAATATTATTATGTTTATTAGTTTGTTGTATCCAATATTATTTTGTTTATTAGTTTGTTTCGGAAATCTAACAATGAAAGCAAGAACATCTACAAACTAATAAATCTTTATCGTTTTAGAATTCACGAGTGTTAGTATATCAAGTTTGTTAAAAGAGAAATTTTTTTGCTTAGAAAGGTTTTTTATAGTTTCGTAATTTTGTAATAGTTTAAGGTGTCTGTAATACACGTTTAAAAACCATTTTAGAAATAAAAACAAGGAGTTCTCTGCCATCGTTTATCAGTCAGAGTTTAAAGGGTACCGCTGTGAATCGGGCATTCAATCACCTGTTTTCCGAAATACTGATACATTTACTGTATTTTCAAATTTCTGAAAAATCCCTTTCATCCAGTTTTTATTCAGCATATTAAGAAGAAGAAGAATTCGGAAGAAGACATTTCACCTCTACCTCCGCTCACTGCTCTAGCCTGGGATTCATCAAAATATTTTGGCACCCCACTTCAGCTTACTGATAGGTACAGGGGGGCCGTAAGGGGGGGCGAGGGGCACTGTCACTATATATACACTTACGTTTTATACAGGGTAGGGTGTCTTAATAAACATGGAAATTAAGTGAGAAAATCGAAATCGTCTTTGTAAACGGTAAACGAGTGTTTTGTTATTCTACAAAACGTTGTATGATATTTATATGATGTTCTGTAACATTTGAAGTTTTCGAAGATTTATCTTAAATATCGTGTTTATCAATTGTCTATAATAGATTTTTTCATTCTTTTCTGAAAGGCGTGTATCTTATTTCACAACCATTGATGGAACGACATATTTTTTTTCTTTAAAAAGCCAAAAAATTAGGATTGTTTTTACCGTATTGATGTTTTTTAATTTTAAGTCGATTGGGTGACCTAGCAGCCTGGGTTGAAGCCAGTAACATTACTGTCGTTAAGCTAGATTCGAAGACAAAGGTATTAAAAAAAGAGATTGTCCAAGGAATCTTAATCTACTCATTCTAACGAGTAGATGAGCTAATTTTTCCGGGTCAACGTTTTTTAATCTGTTTTTATCTTAAATTTAGCTAGATAATACAAATAACAGTTTATTTTTGCAAGTGTGCAAATGTTTCTTTAAAAATTTAGAAAAATATTTCAATAAGAAATACAAAAAACAGTACCAATTTGCATGATAAATGGCGATATCTGAGAATAGGAGCTATAACACAGCAATTTTACAATTTTAAAATTTTTTCAGTATTCAGTTCCTTTCTTACATTATGCGCAAAATATGCTAAGTTTAAATATCAAACACGAATTAGAAATCGTATTAAACAATTTTGTCAAACTGTTTTTTTGTGGAATAATTTAAAAAAAGGAATTTTTTTTAGAAAATTGCATATTTTTAATTGTAATTTCTGCTTCCTTGCAACTGAAGCTGCAAAGCTACAAAATAGTGACTTTATTCATAAAGCTGATAAGTTGACTTAACACATCTTTTTTCTGATATATATCGACTTATTTTAATCATGCAGATTGGACCTTTTGAAGATGTTTATCCATCGTTTATTGCAATCTCCTGGCACGGGAAGAGTTTTGAAACTCCTCTAAGGTATTGTTTATTGCAATCTTCTGGCACGACAAGAGTTTTGAAACTCCTCTAAGGTATTGTTTATTGCAATCTCCTGGCAAGAGTTTTGAAACTCCTCTAAGGTATTGTTTATTGCAATCTTCTGGCACGACAAGGGTTTTCAAACTTTTCTAATGTATCGTTTATTGCAATTTCCTGGCACAGCAAGTGTATTGAAACTCCTCTTAGGTGTTCAGTTGTCGTATATATCAATTTAACGAAGACGATTTTCTGTTTTAATTTTTATTTATACCAAGCTTTCAAACAGCAGACACACATAAACATCTAAACAAAGAGAATTAGTCAATTATCACCTTCTCTTCGTTTACTTGTAAGCGTGTAATTGAAAACAGGGTTGTTTGGGATCAAAGCACTTCTGCTTAGTAATCGTCTGTGTGTATTGATATAATCGCCAACCTGCACTGTATAATTACTCCATTTTTTATTTTTCCTTACTGTGAAAAAGTTTTTCCCATGTACAGTGGTACAATGAAGACGACTTTTTTGTTTGTTTTTATGTCCCTGAGTGGTGGAATGTTTGAAACTTTCTTTTTGAACAATTGCAATTATTAAATTCTCCAAATAAATTGTTGTTTGAATAACAAAATTGTTTAAATAGATAGTTCTATTTGGCCATCTTTGAAAGAAAGATCAGATTTGCAGCAGATTTGTACTCATATTTTTCGCGGATTTTTGTCACATATCTCTTATTTATCAATATATTTTAATAAAGTTTTGAATAGAATTTAAATTGATATCTGCCAAAAAGAAACTTTTTTTTAATGAAAAAGTTTGTATGATCACAACAAAATTTTCATTTAACGCACTTCATTTTAACATTTTTATTGAAAAACACAAACCCTGCAAAACGTTTTGATATTGTTTTGTTAAGCAATTAAATCTGTTTTTTTTTGGTTCACCCTAGATTAATAGATTTTTTATGTAGAAAGAATAACATGAATATTCCGTTGTTGGTTGGAGGAGATTTCAACTTGGATCTAAACACCTTCGAGCCTTTTCAAGACAATTCCAGTCTCACAGGTAAATACAGTCTCATCTGGATACACAGGTAAATACAGTCTCATCCAGGTACACAAGTAAATACAGTCTCATCCGGGTAATCAGGTAAATACAGTCTCATCCGGGTACACAGGTAAATACAATCTCATCCGCGTACACAGGTTGATGCAATCTCATCCGGGTACTCAGGTAAAAACAAATCTCATCCGGGTACACAGGTAAATACAGTCTCATCCGGGTACACAGGTAAAAACATTCTCATCCGGGTACACAGGTGAATACAATCTCATCCGGGCACACAGGTAAATACAATCTCATCCGGGCACACAGGTAAATGCAATATTATCCGGGTACAAAAGTAAATATAATCTCATCCGGGTACACAGGTAGATGCAATCTCATCCGGGTTCGCAGGTTAATACAGTCTCATCCTGGTACAAAGGTAAATACAAACTATTGAATCCTTGTGATTTTAAAGCGCGCCTCCATGTATAGAGCCATATACCCGATTCACAATGGTACTCCTAGAAGTGTGATAAAGAATAATTGATGAATGCAAGTTTTAACCTTGAATATAGATTATTTTCAATTGTAGTTTCTGTGTATAAGATGCTCGCGAATTTCAACTACAGAAACAATTGAAGAAATTGTCAGAAATAAACTTAAGATGAATATTTGATGTGTATCTTTGTGAATAAGGAATGCTTCACTTTAAACGAGGAGGGTCATACTTAATATAACAATATGTAAAAGTGTGCAAAGTTTTATTGGATTAGACTTAAATCGGCTTTAAAAAACAATTTTATCGATTTTAGGATAAACCTTTAAGTGGTATCTTGAAATTTGATTGTAAAATAAAAAAAAATTACGCTTTTTAAATTTTAGACCGAACGTTGAGCAAGGCAGGAAGGATCTTAATAATGCCTTTGTGTATACAATAGATTCAATTCAGGTAAGAGACACTAGACACTAGACACTAGACACTAGACACTAGACACTAGACACTAGACACTAGACACTAGACACTAGACACTAGACACTAGAACCTAGACACTAGACACTAGATACTTGATACTAGACACTAGACACTAGACACTAGACACTAGACACTAGACACTAGACACTACACACTAGACACTAGACACTAGACACCAGAAACTAGACACTAGACACTAGACACTAGACACCAGAAACTAGACACTAGACAGAAAAATATTGGCTATATTCTGTTAATTTCCTTCTTTGTCTCTTGCCTTAAAAAGTCGCTTTCAAAGACAAAGTTATCAGTTCTTATATAATGAAAATGGTATCTCCATCAACTTTGATCAAAACAAAGGTTTCAATTGGGTACTGTTGTGAATTATGAACAGCTCTTGTGATAGAGGGTACTCTAATAACACGTACAGTCCCTTTATGAATAATATTTAGATAACAAAGACACAGACCAAACAGTTCCACCCTGACGTCTTCTCAAGTCCATGGATAGTTGTCACTGTAAAAGGCAGGTCAGACCAATATCTTTAAAGGGACTGTAAAAGTAAAATGAAAGGGGGTATAGGATAAAGGGACTGTAAAGGAAAAATGAAAGGGGGTATAGGATAAAGAGACTGTAAAGGAAAAATAAAAGGGGGTATAGGATTAAAGGGACTGTAAAGGAAAAATGAAAGGGGGTATAGGATTAAAGGGACTGTAAAGGAAAAATGAAAGGGGGTATAGGATAAAGGAACTGTAAAGGAAAAATGAAAGGGGGTATAGGATAAAGGAACTGTAAAGGAAAAATGAAAGGGGATATAGGATGAAACCTGAAAATCTCAGACGTTAAACGATACATATAAAACATCTATCTGATATTCCTGTCTCGAGAAATTGATATAAAACTGTGTCAAATTTATAAAAAAAATTCTTATATATGCAATTTTGCATGAAAGCTTTAGTATAAAACAGATCAAATTCAACAAGTACGCAACCAATTTGAAAACGACGATATCCCACAGGAACCTGAGAATCTCAGGTTGGCTCCTATTATCATTTTTAATTTTTAATTTTGCATTTTTAACATATATAAGTGACAGTGTAATTACATATAGTCCATATAGTCCGTATTACGTCAACAGAACTTCAGCCAATGGCAGTGCAGTATTGTTGTCACGTGACACAGACGGAAATCACGTGACCTCTAAACTGTACTGAAGGAAAAGGGAGAATGGAAAATTTCAAACAGTTATTAAGGAATTATGATAAATGTGTCATTCACTTGAAGACTTTTTGTTACCCAAAAACGCATCCAATTCTTAGCAATGCCATTTTTATGCTTTTAAAAAGATATAAGAAAGTTTAAATTTTTTTAGTTATAAACCCATTTGATGCAATTTGATAGCCTTTATACAAATAGAGCTTAAAACAAGTTTTATATTTTAAAACAAGTTTTATATTTCAAAACAAGTTTTATATTTTAAAACAAGTTTTATATTTTAAAACAAGTTTTATATTTCAAAACAAGTTTTTTATTTCAAAACAAATAAAATTTTCTATAACATTTGTTTTTTTAATAATTCCAAAACCCTGTTTTCCAGAACTTTGTTGTTCTAAATGATGATGCTTTGTTCGAAATGATATGCAGGGATACCCACAAATAATGAATCTGTAAAGACGACTTGAAACTCTCAAGGTCAATTTAAGTCTTCTGCAGCCTTGAATATTGTAATATAATGGCTTATTCAATGATCTGACAAAGAAAGAAACCTGTTCACAGTTAAACAGATCATAAATATAAGGAAACAGAGAGTGTTAATTCAGTAATGTCGTCTTTAAATTCTCATCCTTTGTGGAAACCCCTGTATCATGGTGTTCCTAGGACACAAATAAAGCTGTGGGCTGTGGTCAAACTACAAAGGTTTGTTAGAAGATATATGCTGAGAATGAAGAAGAGGAAGGAAGGAAGGATAAAGATGATGGAAACTAGAGAAAGATGGAGAAAGAAGATAGAAGGACCAAACTATTTACCTCCTCCACCACCTCCAGCAGTAACAAAACATAATGGGAAAAGGTAATACTATCCTCTAGAAAGAATTGAAGTTTTGTCACAAACTCAAATTTCTATTCCTAAAATCAACATGATGGTGCAAACCTTTGATATTTTAGACGTAGACTATTTGATCTAATAGAATGTATAGTTTGACATAGGTTGCATAGATCCAGGGATGGAAAAATTTGAGCTTGTGGCAAAAACTTATTTCCTTTGTTGAAAGTTTTTCTTGTGTTCATTTTATTATCTACATTTTACGCACTACTTAGTATTATTGCCTTCTCTAGTGTCTTGTCATGAAATACGTTTAAAAATAATAATTAAAAAATTAGCCAGATATGAAATATCTTTACTTATCAATTGTTGTTGTGTGCAAAAAATAATTATTAACCCTATTTCCTTTAGGCCTAAAACCGGGCTTTAATACTAACTGCCTGAGTCCTCAGGCACATTGCCTGAATGACTGCTTTTTCCTGTAACAAACTAAATCTTTGTTTTGACCCACTTTCACTTGTTAGATTTTGATAAAATTTAGCTTTTTGGAAAGCCTTTGACATAAGAAAACGAATTGCACAAGTTTTGCAAAAAAAAATTGCAATTTTTTTGCAAACAACCTGTCAAAGGAAATTTGCACATTTTTAGTTTTTTTGATTAAAAATCAGTTTATTTAAAATTTTGCAAAAACTTTTGCATATTTCAAATGGCATGGTCAAGGGCTTTTCAAAAATGTATAATTTTTCATTTCTTGGAAAAAACTTTTTTGCAAACATTTTTACTATATAACTTGATATTGCGATAAAAAATTCAATTTTTGCAAATTTGCAAATTTTTTGGCAGATTCTAAAAGTAGAGCACAAGAGCGCTTTCCAATGATGTATCATTTGTCATATTTGTACAAAACTAATTGTTTGGTCAAATCAGCTTATTCTCTGGAAAAGAAATTGTATTTTTAAAGTTTTAAAATGTGTAAATATTATTTTAGAGACCCCCACACACGTTTAAAAACCAGCAAACAATTTCTAGCAGTTTTCTAAGATCTGTTTAAGGTTGCAATTTCATTATATTATGGATATTATTTTCCTTATTTGAGATCGTAGTGCGTCAGTTTCTATAAATTGAAATTAAAAGAAGCAATGATCATTTCCTTATAATACTTACTTTCGACTTGTATTTTCACTATTGGGATTGTTATATATTATGTGAGCATTGACAGTAGGCTTATTTGGGGCCTTTTTCAGGTTTGATTTTTAAGATAGTTTGCGGTATGTAGTTTGTAGAATACATTAATATACCTTCACGATTTAGGAATAATATGGAGGAATACAATTGTTGAGTCAAAGAGCCCCCTCCACGGACATTTATAGTGTAAAGTTCTAAATCAATAACTTTACACATTTTATGAGTATTTTCAATTTGAGAACTTAAAATATTCACTTTTGATGCTAATTCATTAAAAATATTTTGCGCGGGGTATATTTCAATAATAGGCTATTTGATCTAACAGAACTCATAGTTTGAAACATCTAAGGTCTACGAAATTGGGTTGCAAAGATATAGGTATTAGAAAATCAGAGTTTGTGACAAAGACTCAATTCCTTTGATTTTCTAATTCATATTTGTGTAACCCGGTAGTTTAAACTTTCCTATTACGAAAAAAAAAATCCGACAGGAGCTGTTAAAAATGTTTTATTTACCTTGCAGACGTCAGAGATTTGATGATCTGAAGTCTGTACAGGAGAGGAAGCAAGATGAAGCACAGATAGAAAACTGGTTGAACTATAAACCATAATTAATAAATATAACTATATATTATACTATCAGATGTTCCAGATCGAATTTAAAAAAAACTATTATTGAAAGAAAAAAATCTATCGATTTATGAAAAAAAACAATTTATGAAAACAAAATAAAATTCTTTTTAGTCTATGCTACCCCCAGGGTACCCATGGGTTCCCTAAACAATTTCAGCCAATTCGGTCCAGCCATTTGGCCATCTATAGCTAACTTAAATACAAAAACTATTATTTAGATAGTATAATTAACATATACACTGCACAGTAAACAATTTTGGAGAAATTCGGAAATTTCTAGAAAATCAAGTCCATATTATATCGACTGGGTTAAATACTCTTGAATATCTCGGGAGATTCTTAAAATTTTCAAAGGAAAATTCCAACACGATTTCCCGTAATTTCTCACAACCAGAATTTCAAAAATCCTTAATAAGGTTAGATGACAAATGCAAATGTGTTATTACTTAAATTGTGCAATATTTAACGATAATAAAAATATATACATTATTATATATACAGTTGGTGCAGTGTGATTTTCTTGTCTTTGAGATGCGTTATAATAAGTTCTACATTAACCACAAACTCAAACTATATAATCCCTATAACTTTGCATCCTAATGGCAATTGACCTTAGTAATACTGTGTGCTTTCTTATACTAGAAATAAACAATCAAGAAGTAAATTAAGAATTAAAATATACAAAAATTAATTTTAGAAAATTTATTTTATTTTGTTTTAAATTTTTAGAACTTATTTTTATTTTTATATCTGTTTTTTAGCTTATAAGCTTTACGGTGTGTTGAGTCCCTCTTCTGTTTAAACTTTTATTGTGGTTTCTTTGAACATCTTCTAATAAAAAACAAAAAAATACAAAAACAAGAAAAATACCAAGATATATTAATATTTTTTCAAAAATACAATTTTTTGAAATTCAAAACATCAATATACCATCCCCGGGGTCATGTGAGGTCCCAAACAAAAAATTTGGGTCCAAACTGTTCTGCCGTTTAGACCTTTATTGGAAACACAGGACATACACACCCAAGCCAAGTATATATCTAGATTGAACTGAAAGCACATTTCCAAATGAAAAAAAACACAACGGTGTCTTTAAAAGCTTTGTCTGATTAAGAATGATTTAGATATTAATGTTTAAAAATCGTTATTTTTGTTGTATACTAATGATTATTTTCAATTGTGGTTTCTCCGCATTTCTACCACAGGAAATCATGTAAGATTTATCAAAATTTAACACATTTAAATCTAGAAAAACGAAAATATCTTCTACATAATTGTTCAGATGAATAATAGTAATACTAGAAGTTTATTTTTTCTACCAGAAATGGAATAAATAAAGAATAAGTCAAATATGAATAATTAAATGTTTCTTAACACCCAAGTTGTATTAATTCGGTTTCTCTTAAAGGGACTGTAAAGGAAAAATGAAAGATTGGTTGCTTACTTGCTGAATTTGATCTATCTAAACCCACTACTTTCATACAAAATTGTATTTAAATTAATTTTCGTATAAATTTGACAAAGTTGTATATCAGTTTCTAGAGATAGGAACATCAGATATAACTTTCATGGGTCGCGATCGAGAGCTAAAGTGATTAGCTTTCAGCCTATACCCTTTTAATTTTTCCTTTACAGTCCCTTTAAGCGGAATATACATTTTGCTAATTCCAAACTGTGAAATATAAATCAAAATGCCTTCAGAATTTTCTTTATTTTCTTTTTACAAGACTATATTACCGACTTTTATAGTTTAAAGAAACAAGGGAAAACAAGACAGATCTTTTATTTTTTCATTGAGAATAAAAAGGACAATTTCAGTGTCAAAAATGTAGTCGCGTAAGATTGTGTGTCATATAAAAGTGTTTAGTCAGATGACTAAAAAAATTCAAAAGGAAATTCAGTATTTTCAATTATCCTTTCAGGTTTAATTACTTAATTGTAAAAGTAACTCCTAAGAAAGCCAAAAAATCATCTTGTATGAATGTGAAGCATGCATGTCTATATACTATATTTTATCTATGTCTATTCATATCTGTATAACAAGAATAAACATATGAATGAAAGTGTTATGTGGATAACACGGAAGTGTAAATTGAAAACGAAATATTAAGTGAAAACGGAAGTGTAAAGTGAAAACGAAATATAAAGTAAAAACTGGAGCGTAAAGTGAAAACGAAATATAAAGTAAAAACCGAAGTGTAAAGTGAAAACGGAAGTGTAAATATAAACGGAAGTGTAAGTAGAAAACGGAAGTGTAAAGGGAAAACGGAAATGTAAATATAATCCGGAAGTGTAAAGGAAAAATGGAAATGTTAAGTAAAAACAGAAGTGTAAAGTAAAAACGGAATTGTAATGTAAAAAAGGAAGTGTAAGTAGAAAACGGAAGTGTAAAGTGAAATCATTATGATTGTAAATAGTGCATGTTTAGTGTTTAATGTTCTATTTAGTTTTGATAAGAAATCAATTTAAATCATTCAGTCATTTTGATATCGATCTACAGGGCTACCCACGAAGGTTGAGACTGTACTGACGATCTAAAACATGACGATCCCCAGGTTGTATTAGGTCGATCGTCTACCTGCTTTAATAAAGTCTTTTTTTTAAACAGATTATTGAATATTAATGAAGAAGGAAACAAGTTTACTTTGGCTAAGTTTTGTGTACATATCTTCCAAAAACTACTGAAGCGATTCAGGCTGACATCTCTTTTACCCAAACTAGTCTCTTATTGTGATACAAATCTATAAAAGTTAATACATGGGCTCTACTTTAATAATTTGCAAAAAAAATAAAGTGCATGAATAATACTTTTTGACAAGCCCTTAAACCAATGAATTAAAATATGCAAAAATATTTGCTAAATTTTCAAAACCTAAATGTTTATTTAAGGAAAACAGAAAATGTGCAAATCCTCTTTTAAGTTCAAAAGCGTCAGTGCAAAAAATCTCTGTAAAATGCAAAATTGTAAAATCTATTATCTTTTGTTGAAGGTTTTTTAGTTTCACTATTTAATCAAGCATATTTTCTGGTTATTGAATACAAAAAGTAGTTTAAATTATAGATCACATATATATATTTGCATTCTAAATGGTAAGATCAATGGCAGTTAGCCTTCTAGACTTGTGTCCCCTCTTAAATAATGAATGCAGCGACTCTCTTTGGCATAAACGGGCTATTGCTGGGTTCAAATAAAGAAGTGTTCAGTTTAATAATGATTAATTAAGACCTATGTTCAAAATATACAGGTGTTGATCATAAATCCAATTTCTACCACCTCCCCACCCCCATTAGTTATCTTTACCAAAACATAAATAATGCGACTTTAGAAACGACTGTTCGGAAACTTATACTAGGTAAATTTATTGTGGAATCATTAAAAAAACAATTAAAAGACTAAACACTTAAATTAACCTTGAAAATGTCAAGTTTAAGGTCGTCTTTATGATCTTATCATTTGTGATTAAGTATGTAATCCTATATTGTGTTATAAGAGTTAGAAAATGTGAATAATGGGGTGCATGCATTCTGAAATCTGGGAGGATGACTCATACATTGAATCTGAATCCACTAGTACCCAGGTACAGATCCTTTAGTTACAGATAGGGATGGGCATGGGCAGTTGAATGTTGCATCTTTCTGAATTTGTATGGCACTACAATCTTCAGCATGAGTCGTTTTTAAAATTTTCTCCTTACGCAACAGATAGAAGTAAGATTAGCAGCGATCAAATGCGCTTTTTTATCGCATTAAGCCTATACCCCCTTTCATTTTTCGCGAAACCTCCCTTTAAAGAGCATTCAATTTTGAAATATGATAAACGTCTCAGATTGTAAAAATAATGAAAAATAAAAAGGAATGTTTAAAAAAAGGAAAAGGATGTCAACCAAAGGATAAATAAATCGTTTTAATGTGATTTTTTTATTTGGAAAAACTGTTATTGAAAATAAGCATAAAGATATAAAAGAAAATTTTTTTTGTTTAACCACAAAAAGCGTTACAAATTCAAAATTCTTGATTTAATAATATGCATGTAAATTATTAACAATTTGAAGATAGTGGGAGAACAAACAGCAGAATAACAAATAAACCTTTTCTCTATAAAAATAAATAAAAGCTTTTTGTTTCTTAATAAAAAATATTGAGATCAAATAGAAACGTTGCAAAATAAATTCTTTTTGAAGAAAAAAATTAGATAGATTGTTTTTTTAACCTTTTCTCTAACCTTTCTTTCATAAATAATAGATTCTTTCGTATTTTTATATTATAACAAATAACAGTCCTTACTCTATTCAATGGATTTTTATAAAATCTAAAAATACAGATAAATATATTTTGGTAAAACTATACCGTTTGTTTGGGCAACCATAAAGGGACTGTAAGCGTAATTCTAAGAAACCCTCAATGGAACGCTGTACCAGTATTAAAGGGACTGTAAGCGTAATTCTAAGAAACCCTCAATGGAATGCTGTACCCATATTAAAGGGACTGTAAGCGAAATTCTAAGAAACCCTCAATGGAACGCTGTACCCGTATTAAAGGGACTGTAAGCGTAATTCTAAGAAACCCTCAATGGAACGCTGTACCCGTATTAAAGGGACTGTAAGCGTAATTCTAAGAAACCCTCAATGGAACGCTGTACCCGTATTAAAGGGACTGTAAGCGTAATTCTAAGAAACCCTCAATGGAACGTTGTACCGATATTAAAGGGACTGTAAGCGAAATTCTAAGAAACCCTCAATGGAACGCTTCACCCATATTAAAGAACTGTTTTGACAAGAACAGTTCTTACAAGAACAGTTCTTACAAACGTTTCCGTGGAAAAATAAGAAGAAAAAAACATTGGTCAGTACAAATATTAAAGGGTATACTGTTATAAGGGAGTCTTAATGTTACGTCTACGGTTCCTTTAATGTTTCAAATGAACCTTTGTATGGATATGGAGTACAGGACGGTATTTGTGAATTAAAATTTAGTTTTTCACACCTGAGCCCATTCTCTCCATAGAAAGTGGTCGTGTATTTCACGTACTTTGGGGATGATATGTTGGCCGCTAGATGTCTCGTGCTAAATTTTTATCTGATAGATAGATATTTCTCCGTACATTTCACGACCAAAATAGGAGACGTCAAGTTGTCGACCGATGTAGTTTATGGAAGGAACGGCCTCTGTGCATAATTATTTATAAAATTTGAAATTAAAAAAAAATATTTTTTTGGAATCAAAGGAGTTAAGTCTTTTCCACTGTAAATTCAGTTTTTCTAATCTCTATTTTTTGATATCCAACAGAATTCTATAGCTTCAAATACAAGGATTGGGATGAAACAATTTAGAAATGATTTTTTAAAACATTTTTGATGTAAATATTTATCTTCAGGACAATGCACGCAAAGCAACAATCCTTAAACCGGCCAAATCATCAGTCAACTCCAGGAAAAATAAATAATTTAGCGTTTTTATACATAAACCATCTTTTTATAAATACATTTAAAGGGACTGTAAGCGTAATTTCAAGTGGCCATCTATGCAAAGGTAAAAACGCTTGATTCACAACCTTTATCTGACCAATCAAATTATAGTTATTTTCGTTTCATAGTTTAAAAGTGCATAATTCTGATAATTCCTAGAGGTTTTTCTGTAGCAGAAATGTCACATTAAACAATATTCCGTTTTTAAAAACATTGACTTCTAATTCATATTTTATCAGACAAAAATGTTAATCGTACGGTTGTTTGAGTGCCATCTTTGCATGGAGGGACACTTTAAATTAAGCTTACAGTCTCTTTAAATTAAAAATAGATAAATAAAAAAATTTTATTTTGCAGAGTTAACTCCTCAAGAACCACAAGGCATCATATTGTCATTCTCATCTGAAAAGACAAACTTGTTGACTTTACGTACTTACAATTCCTAAATTTTTAACAAAAATTGAAAAAAATCGCATTTCACATAATCCGTAGAAAGTGTGTTCTAAATAAGGTTTCAAAACTACAGAGCAATTAATCGAGTAAAATTTGATAAATTCTGTTAGAAAAACGCGCTATTTTGCGTTTTTTTTAAATTTTTGTTAATAACAATTTTGCAAAATTTCAACGCAATTTTTGCTAGAATTTAGAATTTGGAACCATAATGTTTCTAGAGCGTTGCATTGTTTCAACACTGTAGTGTTTGTATTAGACATTGTTTGTAAATAGAATATTACATATTTCGGAAAAATATGAGTTTTATATTTGTGAAGAAAAAGTTTTGAGATACTAGAGAAAAGATGTTCAATGCTGAGCAAAAACTCTTGGAATAGGAATACTTTGAATAATCTTAAACTCAACAGTGAAGAATGTTAAAAAGCTGTAAACATAACTCTAAAAGGGACTGTCCGACATTTAACCCTTTATACCTTTATCTTATATGTAATTTGGAAGATATATCTTCGTTTTCTAGCTTAAACTCAGCGATTATACATCATCAAAACGTTTTATATGGCTCAAATGAATCCAAAGAAATGTCTCGCACGATATTGCATTCTCAGTTCAACTACCATACATTGCCGGTCACGCCCTTTAAACCTTTATCAATATATAAATTTGGCTTGTCTGTCTGTTTGTTTGTATCCAATTAAGCTTAACAATGACCTTAAACTTGATGATGAACGTATTTTTGAATCAATATGATAACAGAAAATATGATTTTAGAATAATACAAGATAATTAATTCGAACGATGGTGGATAACCTATTACTTTTTAATATCCCACGAAACATAACAGTTTGTGAATAGTTTCGAATGTCTTCTTCCATGTATACTGTATTAGATATTAAAGACTTTTTGCAGTTTCTTTAGTTAAAAAAACTTTACTCAAATATATTTTACTTAGAAATCAATTTTACCATAATATGGATGCCATTAAATATTTATTATTATTCTCTTTGGATAACAAACAACTTAATATATTATGGAAGAAGAGGTTTTAAACTAACTGTCATGTACAAAAATGCCACCGTAGGTAGAACTAAAAAAAATTATACTTATATTGGACCGATGGAAAAGATCCTTATGTATTATTTATGAATGATGCAAAAATAATTATTATTAATCATAATTATAAGATAAAGCGAGTATGTAGATGTACGTCTTACGCTTGTTTTCGTTAGCAACCTAATTTCGTAGAATCCGTTACAGAAATAAACTCGATTTCTTTAAATTGACGGATAAATAGTTTATCAATATTGATCAATTACAAACGACTATTTGAATCANTTCATGTTGAACACGAAACTAGCAATAATAACGTTATCAGTAAGTAATTACTCTGATCCAGGAAACAAAAATGAGGAAATTCCCTATCTTTGGAGACTTATTGTAAAAGAATTTCTTGGGAATTTCTCTAGAAGTATTCTAAGGAATTTGGGGAACAGTTCCCGAGAATTTCCTCCAAATTCTTTATTCAGTAAAAAGCAAAACTCCCTGTTTGCTGGGTTATCAGCATGATTAGAAATGGGCACGTTCGGCGTTTTTCAATTTGTTCAGGTTTTTTTTACAGTCGTTCAATAAAATTTAAATTTGTTTGTTAGCTGAGCAATCGTTCATTTTCTTTTTTTTGTTCTTTTTTTAACTAAACGTTTTTTAGTACGTTTTGATAAAACGATCGATCATTTTCTTCTTTATATGAACGATCGAATTTGTTTGTTCATTATTTGTAAATTTCGTTCCTTTTGAAATATTTCGTTAATTCGTTCATCCCTGAACATGAAATAATATTTGTATCAATGTTGGGCATTTTCTATATTTGAAAAGAAACCATAACTTTAGATATTAGATTTTAGATTTATCTATATTTATCTTTATTTATCTTTATTTATCTTTTATAAATAATAAGTTAACACATGCTTTATCGTTTGAATATACTAACAATAATAATATATTATAGAGGGTTACCCACACAGAATGCAATTTTAAGACGAATGTATGGGGATTATACTTTCTGTTTCCTTGCATTCAAGATGGTTTTAGGCAAGGTTATAATGCAAGGAAAGTTATTGCAGAGGTGTACGATGTGAACTGTCTCTGTCACAAGACGGATGTTGAAGCCTGACAATGGGATCCATCTTTCACGTAAAAATCAATGAAGTATTCTGGTCATAGGAAACTATTATGTGAATTATCAAAATTATTAAAATTTAACGCTTTAACCTCCTCGGATACTAAACGAACACTGATGCATCTATTCTTGTTTACAAATTCAGCCCAGAGAGAACTGGTTTCAATATGTACGCAGAGAATACGCAACTGCAATTAACTTTCCTTGCAATACAACCTTGGTTTTAGGTATTTTCCCAAATGCATTTTGCCAAGGGTGACTTACCAAGTGATAATTTCTCAAGTGTCAACTTCCCAAATGTACAATTTCCCAAGTGTCAACTTCCCAAGTGACAATTTCCCAAGTGTCAACTTCCCAAATGTGCAATTTCCCAAGCGGCAACTTCCCATAGAATTTGCTGTTTACATGATTTCAAGATTCGCTTCAACTTTCTTTATTTGCCCAATTATATTATATAAACCAGTGGCCGAATTTAAAGAATTTGAGCGGCGGTTTATATTTAAGCCGGGGCTTAAATATGGTTGGTTCCACTTAAAATTATATCAAATGTTTCAAGATTTAAGCCACCGCTTAATTTAAACCGGGTTTTGGCGGATTTAAACCGCGGCTCAAATTCTTTAAATTCCATCTCAGTTTAATACTACATGGAAGAACAAATACCTTCATATTTAAAAAGTTTCATGTCGCTTACAGTCTATCACCTTGTGTGAGTAACCTGTAGTTTAACCCTCTTTATGTATTACTAGCTGGAGTGCCCGGTGTTGCCCGTGGAATTAAAAAAAGGATTTTGAGAAAAATCGATTTTTTAAAGATTTTTGGCCAGCTATAACTAACATTCTAGTACATATATATATGAACGAAGTGCTTTATTATATATTAATCGAAAATTACATAAGTTAAAGACAATTTCTGTTTTGTTCTATTATCGTCAACGAAAGTTTACAAATAATTGTCACTCTTAAAAAGTATCAATTTTTATTTTCAAAAGGTCAGAAATTTTGTATAAAAAGCGGTTATTTTCAACGTTTCTTTACAGTGGAAATTTTTAATTTCAATCGATCCCATAATCCGTGAAAAACAGCCAAATTTAAACGATCTCTCATTGGTTGAAATCAGTTTATTTCGAACACTGTAGAAGAAAAATGAATTCAATCAATTTGCGACTCTGCAAAGATTAATAATACAAAAGTTCCGTAGTTTAGAAGAGGTCCAGAGTTGGTCTGATCCTGGAGTAGGTTTCCAAACCATGCTCTCCAGTTCTCCAGGGATACGACTCTTCCTACAGTTTCTTAAGTAAGCTTTATTTCAACATTGATTTCAATCATGACAGGGACCTTTACCTTAACCATTAACTCAAGCTTGACCATGACATCAACCTTTACCTTGAACTCAAACTTGACCATGAACTTAAGCTTGACCATGCACTCAAACTTGACCATGAACTTAACCTTGATCATGAACTCAAACTTGACCACGAACTAAAGCTTAACAATGACCTTAAACTTGATGATGAACTCAACCTTGACCATGAACTCAAACTTGACCACGAACTAAAGCTTGACCATGAACTCAAACTTGACAATGAACTCAAACTTCACCATGACCTTAAACTTTACCATGAACTCAAACTTGACCATGAACTCAATCTTGACCATGAACTCAAACTTGACCATGAACTTAACCTTTAACATGAACTTAACCTTTAACATGAACTTAACCTTTAACGTGAACTTAATCTTTCACATGAACTCAAACTTAACCATAAACTTAATCTTTCACATGAACTCAAACTTGACGATGACCTTAAACTTGAACATGAACTCAAAATTGATCATGAACTTAACCTTTAACATGAACTCAAACTTGACCATGAACTTAACCTTCAACATGAACTCAAACTTGACCATGAACTTAACCTTTAACATGACCTTAAACTTGACCACGAACTTAAACTTGAACATGACTTTAAACTTGACCATGAGCTTAAACTTGACCATGTGCTTGACAATGACTTAGACCATGACCTCAACTTCGAACATGACCTTAAACCATGACATCATTCTTGAACATGACTTTAACCTTGACCGTGACCTTAAGCTTGCCCATGACCATGACCTCAACCGTGGTCGTTTTTTTGACCATGACCTTAACCTTGACTATTTCCTTGACCATGACCTTAACCTTGACCATGACCTCAAGTTTTACTATGAACCCAACCTTGCCCATGACCATCACCGTGACCATGTCCTCAACTTTGACCATGACCTTGACCATGACCTCAACCTTGATTATGACCTTAACCATAACCATAACCATGACCTAAACCTTGAACATGACCTCAATCTTGACCATGACCCCAACCTTGAATATGACCATGATCATGAACGATTTAAATCTTGACTCCATGCAACCTTGTCTAGGCAGGAGCATAGTGATGAGAACCTTATGTTTTGGATTGCTTGTGAGAGACTAAAGAAGGTAAGCGATATAATGGATATGAAATGCTTCCTCATTTTGGAACTTTTACAATTGATAAAGGATGTTATTAAAGAATTGTGCAAAAAATGTACAAAAATATTTAAGAAAAACATGTTCAAACCATCTAAAACAGCCTGTACCAGAAACAAAAACAAAACATATACAGGAAACAAGCACTAGAACATGTTAAGCAAGATGTACAGGAAACAAGTAGAAGAACATGTAAAACCAATCTGCACAGGAAGAAGTACACAAACAAGTACTTTAAATGTTAAACAACATGTACAAGAAGCAAGTACAATAAACATGTACAAAACATGTAGAAAAATAAGTAAAAGAAAAAAATACCCAATATTTTAAACAATCTGTAAGGAAACAAGTACAAATTTTCTAAAACAACATGTACAAATAAAAAGTACAATAAACAAGTACAAAATCTGTAAAAAAAGATGTACAAGAAACACATAAAAAAACATTTTAAACAACATGCGTAGGAAACAAGTGCAATAAACATGTACTTTACATGTTAAATTAGTGCAATAAACAAGTACTGTACATGTTAATCAAAATGTACAGGAAACAAGTAAAATAAAAATGAACTGTACATGTTAAACATCCTATGCAAGAAAAAGTACAGGAAACAAGTAAAACATGTTAAAAATATGTACAAGAAGTAAGTACAAAACATGTAAAACAAAATGTATACAAGAAAAAATACAATAAACAAGTACAAAACAAGTAAATCGAAAAGTACAAGAAAAAGTACAATAAACAAGTACAAAGCATGTTAAACAACATGTACAAGAAAAAAGTGCAATAAACAAGTACAAAACATGTTAAACAACATGTACAAGAAAAAAGTACAATAAACAAGTAAAACACACGTTAAACAATATGTACAGGAAACAAGTAAAATAAACAAGAACTGTACAAGAACTAAACAACATGTACAAAAAAGTACAATAAACAAGTGCTTTGCATGTTAAACAACATTTACAAGAAAAAATAACGATAAACAAGTACTGTATATGGTACAATAAACAAGTACAAAACGTGTTAGAAAATATGTACAAGAAGCAATTACAAAACATTTAAAACAAAATGTACAAGAAAAAGTACAATAAACAAGTAAAAAAAATGTTAAACAACATGTACAAGAAAAAAGTACAATAAACAAGTAAAAAAAATGTAAAACAAAAATAGATATGCCCCTGCCCTAGGTTGTGGAGGAGGAGAGGTTTAAATCCTTTGTGGAGGATATTTTTAACAAGTTTCTCACCAGCAGTTCAACGCATGAGGTAGATACTATATATATATATATATTTACAGGGTGTCCCAAAAAAATGGTTTCAGCTGAATTGCCTCCAATTCTCTACGGTCCCAATTAAATCAGAATCTCATTTCAATTGACCTCCGTTTGGAAATGTGACTTTTACAATAGTGTTCTGGATGTTAAGCTTTATTCTGGCCAAGGTTGTAAAGGTTGTATGCGCTCCAATGTACTAGAAATCTAGTCTTCATATCAATGGCCACACAAAACTCTCTAACCCTCTTGACGTAACTAGCTGATTATTGGCGGAAGATGACGTGACAGGGGGGAAGGATTTTCCCCGTCTGTAATCTTTAAAAACAGTTTCTAACCTTACTTTACACAACCTTGTTTCTGACTCAAAGGTCCATAAACAATGTAAAAAACATGGCTGTATGGTGAAATTAGCAATTGATTAGCAACAAAAAAAATTAAATTCTTTAATTTCTTTTGACAAAATTTTAATAAAGATGTGACTGACAAGCATTTTTTTGTTTAGGTAAGCCTGGATTCTCGAGTTAAAGAACAGTTAAATAATAACAGGAGTTCTCCAAACAGGTATAAAATAAAATAACTGAACAATTGCCTCAAACTCGATTTTATCCATATCTTTGTGATAGATACGTCTTCCTTAAATAGGGCCTTGAAGGATTTGTACAAAATGTGGGATTTTCAAGTAATCCTCCAATGTAAAGTTGCACAGAAGGACGTTTCTCAATGGTACAGAGTGTCCCACGAAACATGACAGTTTGTGAATGTCTTTTTCCATGATACTGTATTAGTTATGTAAGAATTTTTTCAGTTTATTTCGTTAAACAAATCTTTTACTCCAATATATATTTGTTTGAAATCAAATTTACTATAAATATTACTGCCATTTAGTATTTCTTATCATCATCTTTGGTATCAAACTACTTAACAAATTATGGAAGAAGACATTTTTATCTGTTCACCAACTGCCATATTTCGTGGGACACCCTGTAACTCTAAACTTTTGCATACGCAAAAATGATTGAGATGGTGTTTTCTCTAAAAAGGTGACTTTCGGATTTAAAGAAAATGAAACTTAATTTTTCATGAAAAAATATATATCGATGTTTGATAATGAAATAAATAGTTATTATTTGTTAATCGGAGACATCTACATGTAACTATTTAATAATTTAAATTAAAATTTAATTAAATGTAACTATTTGAATGAAAGGCCTCTTTAAATTAAACGGTATTGTTACATCGTCTATACGCAACATCCCCCCTACTGAACTTCTGACATACTAACTTTCCGACCTACTGCAATATTGGACCTACGCCAGCTGTGTATTTTTGTATTATTTGAAGGTTAGGTGGGGTAAAAACGATTTCTGGGCCGAGCGCTGCGGCTATGACAGGCTAAGGGGCCGAGCGCCGCGGCTAGGACATGCTAGGCGGCCGGGCGCTGCGGCCACAAGTCCACATAGCAGTTGTAAAACCACGTGCTGGTAGGTCGGATGTGTAGTATAGTGGATTTACGTAGGTCGAAAAATACACCATCAATTAAACGCCTAAAGAAAATTTCGGCCGGAGAGTACCTTTAAACTTTAAACTTAATAAAATTTATATTTGTATTGAAGGGATATTTTTGATGAAGCGCAGGGGAAAATATATAGTCTCATGCACAGGGATTCATATCCAAGGTGATTTTATTGAATTATTTTTTATTCTCAAATTTTAAATTTTTATATTTTTTTGTAGGTTTTTGATTTCTCCGCTCTATAACAGTTTTAAAAGCTAAGGAAGAGAATGAAAGCGTGACACAAAATTGATTTCATTAAAGGGAGTGATAAAAAATTGATTTCATTAAAGGGAGGGATACAAAATTGGATTAAAGGGAGGGATACAAAATTGGATTTCATTAAAGGGAGTGATACAAAATTGGATTAAAGGGAGTGATACAAAATTGGATTAAAGGGAGGGATACAAAATTGGATTAAAGGGAGGGATACAAAATTGAATTAAAGGGAGTGATACAAAATTGGATTAAAGGGAGTGATACAAAATTGGATTAAAGGGAGGAATAACTAAATTAATGGCATAACATAATTGTATCCACTACATTCACCTCAGATAAAGGGTTAAAGAATGTACGAGAAAATGTTTGTGGGATTCAATTAAAATTAATGTGACAGTTATTTACAATTTTTATTGTTAATAAATATATGTAAATATAAATATTATATATTGTATATGAACTTTGTAAACTTTTTTCTTTATTTATTTAACTAAAACCGTGAATATCTATTGTCGCTTCACAATGTTGGGGAGAATGAAACTGGATCTCTTGTTATTTTTGTGCTTGGCTTGTGCTGTAGAAATCCAAAAATAGTTTTTTAGATCAATTTGGAAACAGAATAATATTGTATTTAGATAAAACCTTGCATTAATTCTCGGTTTAATTTTCTTTAAAGTTAAAGTTCTGCAGTTGCCAACCCATGCAGGTCTGCCGCTTTAGTAATTGTAAATTGGCGGTACAGTCTAAACTAGGACCTCAAAGTTTGGCCCAGCTCGGAGATTCAAAAATGTACACTGGTTGTGCGTGAACCGAGAGATGTTGGCTATGCACAAGCATTTCAACCCTATATATATCCTCTAAGGCCTTTTTCTAGGGCTATACATAGTAACAGACCCCCCAGCCTTTACAGGGTTGAGTATTAGTTTTCTGTAAGTAGATATTGAAATCGATCTTCACAATTTGATTAAAATTTTTATTTGCATAAAAGCATTTTAAAACCAATATAAACCTTGACATTTTTAAATCAGGTCCGCGCTACAGGAAGTCACTCAAATATAATTTAAATATTTCATTTTTTATTAACATTATAAGCATTTTTATAAGGCCTGGGACCAAATTATATGAATTTGAACTGGCCACCATTTACCACCGATTTAAATATCCTTCCTTTTCTACCTTTGAATCGTTGGTTCAAAGGAATTGAGTCTCTTTCACAAACTCAAACTTTCTAATCCCTACATCTCTGTAACCTGATGGTGTAAACCTTTGATTTTTCAAACTTTGACTATTTGATCAAACAGAATTTATAGTTTGAAATATCTGAGGTCTGCAACATTGGGTTACGAAGATATAGAGATTATAAAATCCAATTTTGTGGCGAAAACTCAATGCCTTTCAAGTGCATGTGCTGCATGACAGATTCATGCTAGTATTTTTATCTTAAACCCATGAAAATTATATTTTGTTATCTAATCCTAAAAAAGTTTTGAATACCGATTGTTTCCTCACAAAACCAACATTAAAATTAATCAATTCATTGATATTTTTTTTTGGCGGAAACAAAGGGTTTAAAGTCATTTGCGAACCGGAAATGCCTTATTTAAAATTATGAGAAATGGCGCTCAGTCCCTTAAGTTTTAAATATTGTTTGTTACATCCTTTAATCCTATCTGACCTAAACAAATAATTTACTGATATTTTAATAATTGAAACCCGAGCATGAAAAACTAAATGGAAGGAACGTGTTCACGAATCATCTTTTGACAGTTCAGCATTTTTTAAACACAAAGCCATTCGATATATGTGTTTAGAATTCTCCTCAGTTCTCTTTTTTATCTTATATTCTTGGTTCTCCCTTAATATTCTTCTTTATCATATAATATCTTTGGTTCTCATTTATATTGACCATCCTTTATATTCTTATTTATTATATATTCTCCTTGGCTCTCATTTATATTGACCACCCTTAATATTCTTCTTTATCATATAATATCTTTGGTTCTCATTTATATTGACCATCCTTTATATTTTTCTATATTATATATTATCCTTGGTTCTCATTTATATTGACCATACTTTATATTCATCTTTATTACACATTATCCTTGGTTCTCATTTATATTGACAATCCATTATATTTTTTCTTGATTATATATTATCCTTGGTTCTCATTTATATTGATTATCCTTTATATTCTTCTTTATTGCATAATATCATTGGTTCTCATTTATATTGACCATCCTTTATATTCATCTTTATTATATATTATCCTGGGTTCTCTTTCATTTTTATTAACCATCCTCTATATTCTTCTATATTACATATTATCCTTGGTTCTCATTTATATTGACTATCCTTTATATCCATCTTTATTATATATTATCCTTGGTTCTCTTTTATATTGACCATCTTTTATATTCTTATTTATTATATATTATCCTTGGTTCTCATTTATATTGATCATCCTTTATATTCTTCTTAATTATATATTATCCTTGGTTCTCATTTATATTGACCATCCTTTATATTCATCTTTATTATATATTATCCTTGGTTCTCATTTATACTGACCATCCTTTATATTCTTCTTTATTATTTATTATCATTGGTTCTCATTTATATTGACCATCCTTTATATTCATCTTTATTATATATTATCCTTGGTTCTCATTTTTATTGACCATCCATTATATTCATCTTTATTATATATTATCCTTTGTTTTCAATTTTATTGACCATCCTTTATATTCTTCTTTATTATATATTATCCTTGGTTCTCATTTATATTTATCATCCTTTTTATTCTTCTTTATTGCATAATATCATTGGTTCTCATTTATATTGACCATCCATTATATTCATCTTTATTATATATTATCCTTTGTTTTCATTTTTATTGACCATCCATTATATTCATCTTTATTATATATTATACTTTGTTTTCAATTTTATTGACCATCCTTTATATTCTTCTTTATTATATATTATCCTTGGTTCTCTTTTTTGTTTACCATCCTTTATATTCATCTTAATTATATACAGGGTGTCCCACGAAACATGCCAGTTGGTAAATCATTTGGTATGTCTTCTTCCCTATACTGTAATAGATATGAAAGACTTTATTCTTAAACTAAATGTCGTCCTGTCTTTTCCTGCGCTTTCCTTAGGATTCCCTGTTTTCAAAACTTTATATTTGACGTAACTTCAAAATTGTTTTTTTTTAAAGTTTTCAATTTTAAAAAACCCCAAAAAAAAGATTTTGAATTTGGAAGAAAACCAAAAGAACACCCTGTAATTTAGTTTTAAATCTATAAAATTGTCAATTTTTTTGCTAGAAAAAATTTAACGACAGTTTTGGAAACTTCTTTTAAAGATATAAATAACTAAAACATGAAAATTAAAGCTTTGACGATAATTAGATAATTAGATTTTCATGCTTTACGGTCACCCTGTTAAAAAAAGTTTTAAAATTTAATTGAATATCGTTTTTTCATGAGTACAATCAAGTTTTGTTATGACAAGATCCTTCTAAAACAACTTCACTAATAGTTAATGGTCTCGTCACTAATGGGTTAATATGACTATCATTAAATATTCCTATAATTCTCTTTGGTATTAAACAACTTAATTAATTTTGGATGAAGACATTTTAAACTATTCAACAACTTTCATGTTTCGTGGGACACCCTGTACTATTCTTGGTTCTCTTTCATGTTTCGTGGGACACCCTGTACTATTCTTGGTTCTCTTTCATGTTTCGTGGGACACCCTGTACTATTCTTGATTCTCTTTCATTTTCCGCTTACACATTATACATTCAACACATTTTTGTTCTTTCGACTAAAAACATGTAAGAGTTTAATCCTAAAGCAATTTAATATATTTTACAATTCTGTTTTTTAAAATTTATTTATTTATCTTCTTGTCTTCCCGTTTTATAATGTGTTTGGTTATTTGTCTAAATGTTTCTAAAAAAATTTTGTTTTTCAATTTTGTTTTAATAAATTGATTTATGTCAATTATAATTTCAACTATATACTCACAAATACTCTATTTAAACCCCTAATGATATTGCTTCTTTCATATACAAGAGGAGTTACGATTTTGCAAATTCATACCTATAAACCCGCATAAAAAAATATTTTTAATTTAAGTTTGGAATGAAGTTTACAACTTCTAACACTGAATTTTAACTCGTTTGACATATTTAAACATTAACATTCTATGTTTTCTGCTTATTTTATGCACAACTTGCACAAATCTACATCACTGATACAACTTTGTGACCTCGTAGCTTGTCTATTATATGCGACATCACTGATACAACTTTGCGACCTCGTAGCTTGTCTAGTATATAGGACATCACTGATACAACTTTGCGACCTCGTAGCTTGTCTAGTATATAGGACATCACTGATACAACTTTGCGACCTCGTAGCTTGTCTAGTATATAGGACATCACTGATACAACTTTGCGACCTCGTAGCTTGTCTAGTATATAGGACATCACTGATACAACTTTGCGACCTCGTAGCTTGTCTAGTATATAGGACATCACTGATACAACTTTGCGACCTCGTAGCTTGTCTAGTATATAGGACATCACTGATACAACTTTGCGACCTCGTAGCTTGTCTAGTATATAGGACATCACTGATACAACTTTGCGACCTCGTAGCTTGTCTAGTATATAGGACATCACTGATACAACTTTGCGACCTCGTAGCTTGTCTAGTATATAGGACATCACTGATACAACTTTGCGACCTCGTAGCTTGTCTAGTATATAGGACATCACTGATACAACTTTGCGACCTCGTAGCTTGTCTAGTATATAGGACATCACTGATACAACTTTGCGACCTCGTAGCTTGTCTAGTATATAGGACATCACTGATACAACTTTGCGACCTCGTAGCTTGTCTAGTATATAGGACATCACTGATACAACTTTGCGACCTCGTAGCTTGTCTAGTATATAGGACATCACTGATACAACTTTGCGACCTCGTAGCTTGTCTAGTATATAGGACATCACTGATACAACTTTGCGACCTCGTAGCTTGTCTAGTATATAGGACATCACTGATACAACTTTGCGACCTCGTAGCTTGTCTAGTATATAGGACATCACTGATACAACTTTGCGACCTCGTAGCTTGTCTAGTATATAGGACATCACTGATACAACTTTGCGACCTCGTAGCTTGTCTAGTATATAGGACATCACTGATACAACTTTGCGACCTCGTAGCTTGTCTAGTATATAGGACATCACTGATACAACTTTGCGANAAAAGATTTGTATCTGTTCACTACGCTGATCCAGGGTTCAAAAGATTTGTATCTGTTCACTACGCTGATCCAGAGTTTAAAAGATTTGTATTTGTTCATTACGCTGATCTAGAGTTCAAAAGATTTGTATCTGTTCACATTTGTATCTGTTCACTACGCTGATCCAGAGTTCAAAAGATTTGTATCTGTTAACTTCGCTGATCCAGATTTCAAAATATTTGTATCTGTTCACATTTGTATCTGTTCACTACGTTGATCCATGGTTCAAAGATTTGTATCTGTTCACTACGTTGATAGAGTTCAAAAGATTTGTATCTGTTCACATTTGTATCTGTTCACTACGCGTATCCAGAGTTCAAAAGATTTGTATCTGTTCACTTCGCTGATCCAGAGTTCAAAATATTTGTATCTGTTCACATTTGTATCTGTTCACAACGTTGATCCATGGTTCAAAGATTTGTATCTGTTCACTACGTTGATCCATGGTTCAAAGATTTGTATCTCTTCACTACGTTGATCCAGAGCTCAAAAGATTTGTATCTGTTCACTACGCTGATCCAGAGTTCAAAAGATTTGTATGTGTTCACTACACTGATCCAGAGTTCAAAAGATTTGTATCTGTTCACATTTGTATCTGTTCACTACGCTGATCCAGAGTTCAAAAGATTTGTATCTGTTCACTACGCTGATCCAGAGTTCAAAAGTAAAAGTGAAATTTTTCATAATGAATTAGACAAAAGGAGGAGGTCAAATTTATGCGACATTACTGATTCGACTTTGTGATCACGTACAGCTCTTCTATCATGGATTTGAGACTTATCCGGTTACAAGTATGAGACTTATCCGGTTACAAGTATGAGACTTATCCGGTTACAAGTATGAAACTTATCCGGTTACAAGTATGAAACTTATCCGGTTACAAGTATGAGACTTATCCGGTTACAAGTATGAAACTTATCCGGTTACAAAGCAGAAATTCAAAATAATAATCCGCCAAAAATCGGCTCAAATTCTTTAAATTCGGCATCTGGGCACATATATAGCCAATTTTTTTATGCGTAGGGTAGGGTCAAACGGTGGGTCAGAGTTTTAGAAAAAAAAAATCTAATTTTTTTTATAAATTTAGCTACAGCTTGAAAAATGGGTGTACTAAAAATTGTCACATCTTAATATTTTGCAAAAACAAAAATATATATTTTTAAAATTTTTGACACATTTTTTAAAGCCCTCCATAATCCCTTTTCATAAAAGTTAGAGGCATATTTTTTAATGAACTAACCCTGAAAAGTAAAACTAGAACCATGCACCATACATACGCGCAGCATACTCCCCTATCTAAACAAGGGCAAAAACACAAGGGGGGGGAGGTTGGAATCCCCCCCCTAAAAAGTTAAAATATTTAGATACATAGACAGTGCGTTAGCCTGAATCATGTGATGAATGTTATTTTAGGAGATAAATAGATAAAACATGAGAATAAACTTACGATTTTAATGTTTCTTATTTTATGAGTTTTTAATTGACTTTATAATGATATTTTTTTTTCAGAAAGCTATTTGAAAAATAATATAGGAATCGAAAGTGTGTTAAAAAAACAGTTTCCTAAGGCGTTGGGTATTTGCACAAACAAGATTTAAAAAATGAATGCATATGCATAGTGTAGGATACTGGACAGTAGAAAGACCGGTCCGTCCAAAAAAATATAAAAATAGCCTTTACTTTATTTTGTGATAAAAGATCAAAAATTAAAATTTTCCTTAAAAAATGGATGCAAATACATGTGTCACAGCCTAATATTTGTCAAAAACATAAAAATGTATATTTACATTTTTCCGACCTTTTTTTACATTTTTTTTGCAAACCTCCATCATAGCACCCTAACTATTAAAGTTAGCAGTATATTTTAAATGAGTGGACTTTGAAAAATTAGGCTATGAACATGCATTGTAACCGTATATCTTTTCTTTCAAGCCTTTTTCCTGGGAGGGGGGGGGACGACCCCTTCTAGACTGTACTTTATAAGGTTAAATGTAAACCCACATTTGCCGATTTACAAATTAAATTTAGATTCAAATAAAATGGATCAAGATATTTATTCCAGAATTGGAAATAATATAAACAGATGTTCGAAATTTTATATAAAAATGTGTTGAATGACTTTGGGGTTGCTATGAGTTAATTAAAGTAATTTATCTGGAGATAATGCGTATATTGCGTAATTTCAGAGTTGCGTCATGCGTAGGATTGGTAAGGTGCGTAACCTATGAGCGCTTAACGAGTATATTCAGAATATCCAAAGTCTCATCGTTGAAGAATTGTTGCGCGCGCTGCGCGTTGTGATATAGTTGAATACAGACGATACCATGAACTGGAGCACAGCAGTGGTAGGGGACTTTATTTATTTTCTTTCAGGGGCATCCTTATCATATTTTATTTTTAAAAATGGTTAACCCTCCCCCCCCCAGGCTGTAGGCACCTTAGGCCCCCCTTTCTCAGATCTCGAGTTAGAATAACTTGACTTGCACTAAAATAAACTTAAAAGGATAAAAACTAAAATAACTTTTTCAATGAAAATCCTCGATCAACAAAATATTAGTTATTTCATTTGTGTGAAAAAATTTCATTCCTTGAAAAAAATATGTTTTGGTAAAAAAACACGTCTTTGCACAAGGCAACTGTTTGTTAACAGTTTTTTTTGATAAAAATAGATGGTTTAAGACTTGATGCACCTATCATAGCTTGTTTTTATATAACACAACCTTTCTAAAAACTTATGTTCTGTGTTTGGTATACATTTTTTAGTATACACAAAAAATTAGAATCATACTTTTGAATTTTACTTATAAATTCATGAATCATGAAATGTTTATTCAATTTTACATATTGCCTTATCTAAGTTTCTGTTTATCATAAGAGCCTGCATGGAATTAAAATTTAATGAAACTATTGTGTACTTTATCATTATTACTCACTTCATCGTGAATTTCATAATGAAGGTGCTTTAAAGTAATCATCGTGCTATAACGTTAAATTCGATGTTAACACATGTGCTATAAAGTTTTGATTGGTTCCCGGATTTTCTCCAAAAAATGTAGGATATTTTCGAAACATTTTTTTTTATTTGAAATGAAAATAAAATTGAAATCAACATTATTTTTTGACTTCTGCTTTGTTTCAAAGCTTAGTTGCTCTTGAAACAGTCATTGAAAGAAAAGTACACAAACGTTTCATAAAATTAATTTTCACTTTAAAAGTTTTTGAATCGTTTGTTCCACTCTATCCATTTAATTAAGGCGTCAAGTTTAGTTTATTTATAGTTAACTAAAGTTTATTTATGGTTAACCAAAGTTTATTTATGGTTAACTAAAGTTTATTTATGGTTAACTAAAGTTTATTTATGGTTAACTAAAGTTTATTTATGGTTATCCAAAGTTTATTTATAGTTAACAAAAGTTTATTTATGGTTAACCAAAGATTATTTATGGTTTTCTAAAGTTTGTTTATGGCTATCCAAAGTTTATTTATAGTTAACAAAAGTTTATTTATGGTTAACCAAAGATTATTTATGGTTTTCTAAAGTTTGTTTATGGTTATCCAAAGTTTATTTATAGTTAACAAAAGTTTATTTATGGTTAACCAAAGATTATTTATGGTTTTCTAAAGTTTGTTTATGGTTAACCAAAGTTTATTTATGGTTGACTAAAGTTTATTTATGGTTAACCAAAGTTTATTTATGGTTAACTAAAGTTTATTTATGGTTAACCAAAGTTTATTTATAGTTAACTAAAGTTTATTTATGGTTAACCTAATTTTATTTATGGTTTACTAAAGTTTATTTAGGGTTATCCAAAGTTTATTTATGGTTAACTAAAGTTTATTTATGGTTATCCAATAAATTATTTATGGTTTACTAAAGTTTTTTTACGGTTAACAAAAGTTTATTTATGGTTCACTAAAGTCTATTTATAGTTAACAACAGTTTATTTATGGTTAACTAAAGTTTATTTATGGTTATCAAAAGTTTATTTATGGTTAACCAAAGATTATTTATGGTTTTCTAAAGTTTGTTTATGGTTAACCAAAGTTTATTCATGGTTAACTAATGTTTATTTATGGTTAACCAAAGTTTATTTATAGTTAACTAAAGTTTATTTATGGTTAACCAAAGTTTATTTATGGTTTACTAAAGTTTATTTAGGGTTATCCAAAGTTTATTTATGGTTAACTAAAGTTTATTTATGGTTATTCAATAAATTATTTCTGGTTTACTATAGTTTGTTTACGGTTAACAAAAGTTTATTTATGGTTAACTAAAGTTTATTTATAGTTAACAACAGTTTATTTATGGTTAACTAAAGTTTATTTATGGTTATCAAAAGTTTATTTATGGTTAACCAAAGTTTATTTATGGTTAACCAAAGATAAAAAGCAAAGCCTTAATAATGCTTTTTAGTCGCAACCCTAGCTGTGTGGAATGTTCAATATTAAAAGGTATCTGAAGTGTGGTAACGGTCAATTAGGTTCATTTCTGTAGGTTTTGAAAAATTTATTAATTTGTTGGACGGCTCTGGTTATCTTAGACCTGTAATCTTTTTATAAATTAGCTTCTATTCCATTAAACTTGCAATTTAAAATTAAAAATATTTTTAACCTCAGTGAATTTTTCAAAAATACTTTTTTATAAATATTTTTCGTAATATTCTTGCCTTTTATTTTATTCTTATTTTTACCAAACCCACTCCCAAGTATTCCTCTCACCTACTCCCAAGTATTCCTCCCACCTACTCAATGTCTNTCCCACCTACTCCCAAGTATCCCTCCCACCTACTCCCAAGTATCCCTCCCACCTACTCCCAAGTATCCCTCCCACCTACTCCCAAGTATCCCTTCTACCTACTCCAAAGTATCCCTCCCACCTACTCCCTCCCCAAGCATATATTGAGTTCTCCCCTTAAACCTGTATCCCACTCATATCAAGGAACGCTAAAGTTATTTAATAAAATCAGATAAATTCATGCCAAGACTTTAAATTATAGGGTGTATCTATATAAAAATCATATTATAATTAAACTTTAAATCTTTATCAGAGAAGCAAGGATCAATAAACATGGTTTCCCGCAAAGGATGGGGAATTAATGACGATTTAAAGTTTTAATATAGACTTTGAATGGTGAACTGTGCTTACTTATTGATTTGGAACTACCATTAGAGCTACAAGGAACCTTGAATAAAATAAAGACTGAATAAATTCCTTACAGTCGGCTCTAAAGTCCCATCCTTTATGGGTAACCCTGTCTGTTTGGGGTATGTCGGATAAATTTGAAGTCGTTTGCAGATTTTCGGAGTAAAAACGTGAAAGAAAATGGTCGAGATTTATCTAAATTCAAGCTAAATTGAAAACTACGAAATTTTATATAAAAATGTGTTGAATGACTTTACTGTTTACCCCGCACACCCTGCACTAATCCAAACTTGGGCAAAACATAAACCATGATACTGACATTTAAACCAGAACCATGCTGAGTATAGTGCCTTATGCATGAATATACACTAGAGTATACGCGGGAAGGTGGAGGGGAGTGTTAAAGGTCACCAAACATTGGTTTTGTAATAGATAAGATTGGTTAAAGATGGGGAGTGAGGGGTAATCGTATAAGATGCTAGGATCCTTGATGATAAAGGGATTTTTGATTATAAAAGGATTATTGACAATTAAGAGATTTTTGTGTTTTAAGGGATTTTGTAAAGGAATTTTTGTCAATAAAGTAATTTTTGTTTCTTCTAAAAATGGTTTTCAATATTAGAATTCTTGTTTATAGAGGGATTTTTGTCAATAATGAGATTTTTCTTAGTAAAGTGATTTTTGTTTTTTTTCTAAAAAATGTTGTCAATATTAGAATTTTTGTTTACAAATGGATTTTTGTCAATAAAGAGATTTTGTCAATGAAGGGATTTTTTTCTAAAAAATGTTGTCAATATTAGATTTTTTGTGTATCAAGGGAATTTTTTCAATAAAGGGATGTTTGTTAATTAAAGGAATTTTGTTTGAAATTTTTTTTCGTCAAGGGATTTTTGTCTATATAAAGGGATTTTTATAGAGAGCTTTTTGTTTATACAGGGATTTTTGTCAATAAAGGGATATTTTATGATAAAGAAATTTTAAATCACAGTTATTCTATTTATTAAACCCCTAATTGCTAACTTTTGTGTTGGCTAATCATAACCACGATCACTTGATCTCTATATCCACCATGGGCACTTCCAATTTGAGAATCAATGCTTAATCTCTTTAATTCCTGCAGGGTATGAATACCATGCGGAAAATCGAATAAAGCTTAGATACATCTGAAAGTTAAGAAAAGGTGGAGTTCAAGTCCAAAACACAACTTTTTGTATTCTGAGCTCTCTGAAATATACAACTTTAGTTTTAGTTGGCTTGGTATTTATTTGCCGCCTGTAATCTGTGGAATTATCAAACATTTTAAAAGGTCAACATACCAGACAAGTTAATGGTCAGATTGCGAATTTTCTTGGTTCATGACATAGATTAATAACATAAATAGAACACTAGATGTCGTATTTTCAAGATTTAGGGATTTTTCGTACACAATAACCCTAAGAGGCAGAAGCCCAAAATAGTTCAGCGCAGGCAGCTTTTAATAACAAGACAGAGATAGAGCAGGCGCTGCCTGAGCGGAACTTCTTTGGGCTTCTGACTTAGGGTTATTGTGAACGAAAAACCCCTAAATCTTTAAAAGAAAAAACCTTGTGTTCTATCTATTTTATTATTAATCTATGGTTTATGGTCTGTAGCTGCTATACATATTTAAACTTGTGCATACAAGTTTGAACAAGAGTCTCTTAAAAAGCTAAATTGAACGCATTTTTTGGCACGGAAATATAAAATTTTTAGAACCGTGTTTAGGTTGTTTATAAATTATTAGTTAAAACAAGTTTGTGTGCAGGGATCAACAAAATTTAATGCGAGAGTTAATTTTTACGTTCAGTTTAAGAGTACATTCTATGTTAATTTTAATTTTTGAAAACATTTAGAAATAAATACGCCCCCCTATAGGTTTTGCCCTTAGTGTTGAGATAAGGGAGTGTGATATATATCCCTCTGTTCCAACTGGTCAAGGCTTAGTCATAAAAAAATAGACCTCTTACTTTAATGACTTGCTTGTTAAGGAGATTTCCACAGGGGTGGTAGAAAAAACATTTTGGATACATTTTTTTTTGTGTAAGCTTTTAAGTTTAATATTTCAGATTCTCGTATTAGGCTGTGCTAGCTGTTCAGTGCTTGCTTCTCCAACCTACAATTCATTCTACAGACGATATGCTCATCAAGGTTCAGCCTATATCTCCGGGTCCCATCATGGATACAGCTCAGGGTCCCCTGGAGGTTACGTGAGAGTATCCGGGTACTCCAGGTATCCTTCTCATCACAATTACAAGGCTGCAGGACTTCAATACAACTCTGGCAGAGTACATCACCAGGCCTATGTACAGAAACCGGTTCAACAGCTGGGATATGTACCGGTTCAGATGCCGGTACAACAAAAGATAAGTACGGTAAAAGCAGAAGAAATGTTTCCTGTTAAAATGAGCAGTTCTGATCTTGTGCTACCACCTGTACAGGACGAAAATATCCCAGAGTTAGATGCAACAGCTAATGTTGCACAAGGAGAGGACGGAGAAGTCTTTGACGGAGTAAACGAAGGATTTTCAGAGGAAGTTCAAGCTCCTGTTGAAGATTTTGTTGAGCAATCTTTTCTTGAAGAACCATTCTTAGATATTGAACAAGAATATTCCATCAACAAACCTCTTGGTGATGACCTCTTTGTTAAGAATGATTTCCCAGAAATTGATCTGAGAGATGCATTAAACCAGACACCGGAGAACATTCTATTCTTGGAACCCGTTCCAGCAGTTCCAGGTCTACCTGTCGGTCTCCAGGAACCAGCTCTGGGAACACAGGACCCTGCTGACCTACAGCTGTTTAATCTTACACCTGTACCTGCCGTCCCCGGACTTCAAATAGCCGAGCTTCAAATTTAAATTCTGCATTAAATTCGACCACAATTATTAGAGATATTAAAACCTCTTAAGCTTTATGATAAAATCTATGTTCACACAATTTTGAAATTCAAGTCGTGCTTGATTTTTAAAAGTACAGAAAAAGGTCATATTTCAGTATGTTGAGTGGATTTGTACACGCTTTGAAATGATTAGTTTTTAGTACTTTTAATTTGGGTTTGTTAGAGGTGTTGTACCTTCTTGTATCACATATTCGTTCTGTATAAATTTAAATATTCTTACAAAATAAATTATGGAGATAAATTTAGAATTGCCAATTGTTGTATTCAAAAATATGGGTGGATTGTTTTGGTTCAGAATGAAATTTAGTTTCAATTGCATACTGTGTAAAACATTTTGCAGAGACAGTTAAACAGACACGCTATTGAAGTCTTTCATCGTTTTCATAAAATAAATTCAAGCAGACATGATTATTTTATAAAGTTTGAAATAAGAAAATACAACGCTATTTCTTTCAAATTTTTCACTAAATTCCCATATTTATTGAGACATCCTGTATCAAAGGGGCACCAGCACTGTTCAGAACTATGACTATTAAAAACAAACGAATACATGTTTAAAGGAAATAATATACAAGGATTGCAGTTGTTGGAACACACACTGGAAAAAGATTGACATGATAAAACTATTCATTCGCACTATTCAAGATTCTGAGAGAAGCGTTCTAGAATCAATTCTGGATCTTGAAGATTAACTGAAAATGAAATCTGTACCAAGATCAATAATTTAATCCTTGATATGCACAATTACAGTGAAACATGATTGATCTTTATGCATCTTTTTATTTAGAAATTTAAGATTTTGTAGTTTTTATCGGTTGTAACCGAGACATGGTTGAATTGGCGCACAAGAGAAATGGTTGAACCGGGTAGACTACTTAGTGCGCCAGGTCAACCTAAAGAGAAGTGGTTCAACCAAGTCAACTTAGTTCAACTATGGTTCTCTATTCATTATAAATCTGGTTCTAGATCAAACTACAGTTTTTTCCTCACAGCTGTTCAAAACACAAATTTTGGTTTTGTTTTATGATTAAAAAAATTAAATGCAATCGAATTTCATCCCGCGCTTTTACCTATCCATTTACCTATTCAACATATTTACCTATCTCTTCACCTATTCAACATATTTAACTATCTATTCGCCTCCGCGCTTTTAACTATCATTTACCTATTCTACAAATTCACCTCTCTATGTACCTCTCTTTTCACCTCTCTATTCACCTCTCTATTCACCTCTCTAATCACCTCTCTAATCACCTCTCTATTCACCTCTCTATCTCTCTATCTCTCTATCTCTCTATCTCTCTATCTATCTATCTATCTATCTATCTATCTATCTATCTATCTATCTATCTGTCTATCTATCCCCCTATCTGTTTTATCTCTATAACATAATTAATCTTTATAAAGTTCTTGAAACCGAATGAGATTAAGGAAAAGTTGACCCGAGTCCGTGGTTTTATTTGAATCCATGAATCAAGATTAAAACTCACATTTTCTAATATGTAGGAAAACTAATTTCAAGTTTATGTCCGGATATCTGAAAGAGATATAGTCATTGAGAGCAATGAGGCGAACGGTAATCCAGTGGTCATGATTTAAAGTTTTAACTTTAGAACCAGTATTTACTTTTTTGTAATTACTATTTTAAACTGATAACAAGTTTTTAGGTCTAGCTTAAACTATTTGTGACAGGGTTTGACCGAGATATCTTAGATAATCTCTGTTATAGTTCTCTGCATGAGGGTTGTTAAATCATTTTCAAAACGATCAAAGAACGATGGGTCACAACGAACGAACTATTCGTTTTGAACTTTTGAAAAACAAGAAACGAAACAACGATACGATAGTTTCTTTAAAAAAACCGTTCCTGAAAACATAATTTCTCTAATAAATATGATTTTGTCGATATTTAATTAGTTTTGTTTTAAGGTGAGAAAAGTTTATGAATGTTGTCTAATTCGTTGTTTTTATTGGTCGAGTGAACTGACCTGATTATATTTGATCCAAAGGGTTCCTGATCAAATAATGCATTTTGCTTTAAAAAGGTTGTTAGTTTGTTTCAGTAGATATTTCAAATTGACTATTTTAAGAATTAAGAGGTATTGTGTGGTGTAAGTACTGAGTCTAGACAGTTAGCTAAAGCTTAAAACTAAAAGCAAAACGGATAACGGGTTGATTGTGCAAAATTGATACCTTTCCAAAAACGTCCGAGATAGTTATTAAAAACTATCGTTTTTGAGAAAACGACCGTTTCGTTTTAGTTTTTTCTTTGACATTAAAAAAACGAAACGACCGTTTTTCAAAAAAAGTGAAAACTATCCATCCCTAATTCTGATTCCTACTAAATATATTTGAAACTAGCTAAATTGCCTGGTGTTCCCCAGGTTATTTATTATTAATAGTCATTGTCAGTCACGCTGTTTATCAACGCTTGCCCGTGAAATAAAAAAATTTCGAGAAAAAACACCCACAGAGATTATAATTTTAAGAAAGAAAAGTAATGTGTTACAATTTCTTTAGCTCTCTTAGTTTTAATTCTTATGTTAAGTTTAGCACTTTGCAAACAATATAAAAACATAATGCACGTACGTGTTATCCAAAATAATCATTCAAAATAATTGAAACTTTACAATTTGCTATTTGTTAAAAGAGAAATAGGAACAATGCAATCAAAGAACGGTCTTTCGTCCGGAGTTACAGACAAAGATGGATTAGTTGGTAGAAGTAAACTCAATTATTACGTAAAGGAGTTTCTTAGTAA
>NW_019396633.1:52237-69913 GCF_000591075.1 Eurytemora carolleeae | reverse complement strand
AGGGGGGGGGTCAAATTGACCCCCCCCCCAGCGTATCCTGGTTTTCAAGTACCCCAGCGGGGATAGGGTTAAGCACCCGTAGGCCAATTTGCCTCAAATTTTGATTGGGGGACCTCAGGAGAACCACGGTAATGTTAAGTTTAGCTTTGTTTTGAAATTCCAAGTTGAATGGGTCGACTTTTATAGGGAAAATAGATAAAATTATTTACAACCAAGTGCGGGTAAACGTCAGGAGTAATAACTATACTTTATTGCATCTCTTTACATCTCTTTAAAATTTGCAATACATGCCTGCATTGGGTTCGTTTCGTTTGTTCAATACAAATTAAAAGCAAAGATGTGAACCAGGGTCAATTGGAACTCAAACTAGACCGACCCCTTGTACCAGGGATTAGTGTTGCACTGTGCCAACTTGGGTTCAACTTGATGTCGCGGCCAGACTTTTTACAGTACCTGACCTATTATAGGTCTAATTGACCTATGCTAAAAACTTTAGAATGGTGGATATCGAGATCAATGCTTAATCTCATCTTTTTCTTAATCTCCAGATTGAATAATGCTTGTTTTGCTCTTGTTATTAATCGTCAGATTAATTTACCGATCGGGATTAAGGATATCCCATTAAAAAGGTCCCAGCTCTACCCCACTAGCTTAGTTTACTGTGGATACGAAGAGTAAAGTTCATTCAAACAATTTGATTTTAGATAATTTAGATTTTAGCCTTGGGTTAGTTTTACAGAATACTCTGGTAAGATTCTAATTACAAATTGTGAACTAGAGAAATATATGAACAAACAATATATGTGCAAAGTTATCATACTAATCCGAAGACATTATTATAAAATTTTTATTTCAATAAATTATTCACAATTAAATCATGAAAAATGACAAAAATATTTTTGCAAATTTCGCAAAAAATAGTTGTATTTTTTTAATTTTGCTTTTTTTGCAGTAGAGCCCAAGTGCTTTCCAAAAATGTACTAAATGTTATAGATTTGTATCACAAATACTAGTCTATTATAGGAAAAGGAGATGTCAGCCTGAATAGGGTTAGGTATAATCTAAAGGGACTGTAAGCGTAATTTTATGTGACTCTGCTTGCGAAGATGGCAATGTCTGATCTAGAAAAGTATGAATTATGATTATAAATCAATGTTATTGTATTTTTTACTGTTTTTTTTTGGCGGTTTCTCTACGAAGTGAATATACTTTCTTTAACTCCCGTGTGTTATGACTCATGTAGTTAAGAAAGCTGATTTTCTTTACATTTTTATATAAATTTAAATTAGGGCTGGGTGCTTTCCCGGCGGAACGAGTGTTCTTTTCTGAGAATGAACGAAACAATCAAGAACGATCCTATCGTTCCGAAAAAAAAACAAATGATTAGAACGC
The DNA here is from genome assembly GCF_000591075.1 of Eurytemora carolleeae. NCBI lineage: Eukaryota > Metazoa > Arthropoda > Copepoda > Calanoida > Temoridae > Eurytemora > Eurytemora carolleeae. The sequence continues at coordinate 68,521 of NW_019396633.1, read as the reverse complement.
GTTCTTAAAAATGTGGAACGATTAGTAAAAGAACGGAACAAGACGCGAGTTGCTTAAAAGAACGGTTAAAATCCTTTAACCCTTTCTTATTATCAAGAACGCGTTCTTAGTTGGGAACGCATTTTAAATCAGGAATGTGTTCTAAATCATTTAGAAATAGATTTTTTGATTTAATCACCTGACCCCCCTCCTCTCCCCCCACTTTAAACTCGCCACCGGGGTTCCCCGGTCTCTGCTAAACTGACAACAGACTACACAGCAAGTTTCAGTTTAACTTCTGTATATTGTACATATTAAGGATATTAGCACTCCCGCCCCTTCCCCCGCTCTCACAAAATTATACATTGCTCAGCTTATCTAAGCTTATTCTTTTAACCCTAAATTTAAAATAAATATTTTAAAGTTTACGGCCGTGAGGAACTTTTTATTAAAAAATCGTAATTTTTTTACTTTTTAACCAAATATTTTCTATACAAATTTTGTCTTGGATGGACGGAACGGGGGAAGGAAACGTTCTTGATTAAGAACAGAACAACCGTTCTGCAACTAAGAACGGAACGGAACGGGAAGACAGTTATTCTACTAAGAACGGAACGGGATGGAACAAAACGAGAACAGAACGATAAAAAAGAAACAAGAACAGAACGATTTAGCTGTAGACCCTCGTTCTAGAACGGAACGGAACAATTTCAAAAAAGTCGGAACATGTCCAGGCCTACTTGCGCATTTTCATGCATATAAGAAACAATGGAGATTTTCACAGAAATAAACACTTTTCAAATCAGAAGAACGATGTTAACTTCCATAATATTGATCAGAATAATGGTTTCAGGGCGACGTTGTAAAATCGGGCAGTGCCATCTTTGGACGGAGGCTCACATGCTAGAACTGTAAATAAAATTATAAGTGACCCTCACGTTAAGACAATTACAGATTATAGCTCCCTCATTATCAGATAAAGATAAAGACTTCAAGGGTGACGTGCCTTTGGAAATAGGGTGGATTTGTGAACTGGGTGCCTTTGGGAAATTGGCCTTTGTGAATTGGTACTTTCGTGAATTGGGTGCCTACTGCCTTTGTGAATTGGGCCCCTCTTTCAAATGAAAAATAACCTAAAATTACAATGACAGTCCACATTTCATGATTTCTTCTGTATATTACCTAGGATAGAGCCAAAGTTCGGTAAACTCTCAGATATGAAGAGAAGCACAAGAACAACTACAGTTCGGAATGCACATCTCCAAATGTTAAAATCTAGAAATACATATAAATGCAGTGGGACCCAGAAAACCCAAGAATAAGAAGATGTCTTTTAGGTTCAAAGTAAATATTCCATTATAAACAGACCCAGACTCGTAAATTGATCTAATCATTTTTCTAGTGAAGTGAACCTATTAGATTTGTAACAACATCAAATACGATAAATGCTTTAATGTGTTTTTTCAAACTCAAACAATATAAATCAGATAAGCTGAGCTAAGCATACTACCCACAAAGAACAAGAGTATAAGAAGGACTTGAAGCTCATTAAGTATGCTTTTAGTTGCAAGGAATCATGAATATAAGAAGGACTTGAAGCTCGTCAGGGAATCATGAATAAATGGAAACAAACAGTATAAATTCCGTTAAAAAAAAATTTTCTGTTGATTGTTAAATTGGGTAAAAAAAAAATTTCAAATTACTTTTTGGAATATTAAGCAGTTCCTCAAAGAACTGATTTGGCGGATTTATCATGATTGGAAAAGCTGCAATTAGATGAAGGAGTAGAAGCACTTCAGTAACTGTTTTCACCTGGAAAAAAAGAGACAGCTAAAGCTTTAAAATAAAGCTCTTTGCTAATAAATATATATGCATATGTATAAATATTCATACTGATGATTGCATACAAGCATGAAACAATTTGTTAATGAATAAAATGTTACAAGAAGATTGTTGCGTTTCAACTGATATGAATATATGTATGAAAATAAGTATTCAAAACATGATTTTTATCGTATCAAAATTATGGTTCATATATTTATATATGTTAGCTATATCTGGCCAAACGGTTGAACCAAATGGGCGGAAATTAGTTGAGAGAACCTATGAGTACCAAGGGGTAACATAGGCTAAAACATAACTCGAAATTTGTATTCCACAGGCAACGCCGGGCACTTCAGCTAGTGATATTTATAATTGTGATAAAAAATAAACGGAGATAAAATTTGTTACACTACCAAGAAAAGAATATATCTTGTTACATTACAATTAACGTCTAAGTGACAAAAAAAAAAACGTTATACTTTTCTTCAAATGTTTAAAAAATTTGCAAATCAAAGATGTATATGATTTGGTATTTAAAAAACAAATGATATGTTAATCTAAATCGATAGTTATTATTTAGATATGTTAAATTAAAATTTTCTCGGATTTTTTTTCTTGAGAGGAGAGATAAAATTTGCCTTAAATGAGTTAACATAATTAATTAATTTTAATTGATATTTTGAATAATCTTACTGTTCCGATACAGAGGGATTCCACAACATTATTATTCACTTCTCCTCCTAACTGGAAGTATCCAACAGCTGCCATTGGTAGGTACAGGATAACCAGTACTAGAATAGGAGTACAGTACAGTACAGATTAACCAGTACTAGAATAGGAGTACAGTACAGTACAGTACAGATTAACCAGTACTAGAATAGGAGTACAGGACAGTACAATACAGATTAACCAGTACTAGAATAGGAGTACAGTACAGTACAGTACAGATTAACCAATACTAGAATAGGAGTACAGTACAGTACAATAAAGGATAACCAGTACTAGAATAGGAGTACAGGATAACCAGTACTAGAATAGGAGTACAGTACTGCAGTACAGTACATGAAAACTAGTACTAGAATAGGATTACAGTACAGCAACGTTCAGTGCAGGATATTGCAAATACTAGGATTAGGATCCATGTTTCACAGTTTGAACATTTTGAAATGGCTCGATCAATCTGTGTGAGAATTGTCAACGAGTAAAGTTAACAATTCCCTAAATAAATTAAAATTATGGAGTTATTTATGACTTTTTGTTGTTATTTATTTACATTGATAACTCAAGATACACTTCTTCAGTGTAGGAGTACAGTTTATTAGAACAATTATTACTCTACACCCCCCCCCTGGCCTCTTATCATGCATTTCAACTTTCCTTTTATTGAAAAATGCAAATTATTCTTTTGCTAGAATCCAACTTACACGGAAATCATTTTTGATGGAAGAATTTTAACAAGGAAAATTTTAAAAATACTTTTTTCCTAACTCTGCTTTCAAATAGTTTAAAAACAAGAGATGTAAAATCTTGCATATAAATTAATCAAAAGTTAATTTTCGAAAACCTCCGTTTCGTTAACGGAAATTTGTCCAGTTCTACCTTTAATTTGTTTCACAGCTTGTATTTACTGAAAGAAAGTTCGTTCTTGAATACTGTAACCAACCCTTGCATTTCTTTTCCAATTTTTTTCAATTAGGAATTTAGAAGAAATTTAAGCGCTCTAGAGTTTTTTAGTCTTTTTTTAATAAGAAAACACCACAAAGAGATAAAAGATTGAAAAAATCTTCTTCTTTTTATAAATTTAGGCTCAATTTTATTTTAGGAATACCTCTTTACGTATAGCTTATTTTAACGATTAACAAATTTAACAAACTAGCCATTTAGGGCGCTTCGCGCTTATCTTCTATTTCAACTTTTAATTGTGGCTCTATCTGTGGGCATTTTGTTTCTAAACACACATAATGATATATCAAATCATCGCTTCAAGGTGTAACGCTTTCGATATCTATCACGCTTAATATTTATGAATCTTATTTGGTCAAAATTGTATTGAGAACTAAGTTTATTACTTTTAACAACACATTTTCCGAAAAGAATTTGTACAAAAAAAAAATTTTTGTGCCTCTTTTTCTAAATTTAAATCTTTTTTTTCTAATTTAAGAGAAATTTACATTAATTTTGTCGGGGTAATAAAAAGATTTTAAAACAGGTACTTTAATATTGATCTTTACCATTACTGAAGTACTAAAAGGCACTGTGGGTGTAATTATTGCATTCGTATACTTACAACAGGAATGATCAATGAGTCGGACTTATTCTTATAAATCTATAGAAACATACGTATATGCTGTTTAATATATCGAAACTATTTATATTTATTTATTTATATTTACACTAGGCTTTCATGGGCCCATCTTCGATTTCAATTGTGAACATTTTCTCTTTAAATGCAAACAAAAAACCAACAAAAAAAGTTCGCGGATTTTCTACTTACTAACAGTACACAGAACTGCAGATTTAGGAAATTCCCTTCTATCTCTCATATCAGCCTTGTAATACAAATAATAAGTTGAATAATTAAGAAATAAAAATAAAATAGAAATAAAAAATTGCAAAAAGAGAATTTTCCAAAAATTAACATTTAAGTTAATTTTACTTACTTACTGTTTGTTTTCACTATTTTTTGAATCTGAAGCCAATACAATATTATTTCTATGTTCTTCATTACAATACCAACAATATAAAATTATGTATTCGGAAATCTTGGAAATCATCCATTAACTTCTTTTCTCAAGCTAAACCATTCTAGCAAAATCTTTTACTTTTTATTTTCTGAGAAACAAACAATATGAACAATAGGGTTAAGTGCTAACCGTTTATTCTGTACTAGGCTTGACTTTAACTTAAAATTGTTACTCTATCTGCGGTATTTTCTCTTCTTGAAGTATCAATTTATCAGTTTATCAGTTTTATCCAATATTTTCTCAAAGAGTTTTAAAAATAAAATTTTTTAGGCAAATTTTTAAAACTCTGACCATCCATAACCTTCCGATGGGTTCAGCCGTTTTGATGTTTATTGGAGTAATTGAGAACAATGAACAATAATAAGGACAATTTCATTGAAACTTCCATGTTTAAAATTTTGTTTGTGGATTTTTTTAAAAGACAATTCTAATCCTATTGTTACTTCTTAGAAAACCAACCCCTGTAGACATTCAGGCCCCCTCATCTTGCAGCTTAAAATGGGGCACTTTTTGTAATCATCATAGATATGAATAGCACTATATAGTATATACAGTAAAACTAAAGGCATATAAATGATTTTTAAGTGGAATTGGTCTGTGTTACACGGAACAATTGCTGTGCCTCATGTCCATAGGTCATAACTTGAGCATAAAAGTCCTTATTCTTTTCCAGAGTTTTCTGGTTCTCACTGTAATAGAGCTTTGGATCTTGAATATCTAGAATTACCTTTAAAGAACCCCTCCGCTGATGGCGCGGGGAACACAGGCTCCCATGAACCTACAACGTAAAGTCCTTATAAGCCAAAATTGTTTAACAAAATAAAAAATTTGTGGAAAAATCTTAATTTATCTGTTCATTTAGATCTGGTAGCTACCTATAATTTCCTGGCATTTTATAAAAACCTAAAAGCTTGTACTTTTTACTATTATAATCACCCAGTTCATTGTAGTAGAAGCTTGAACTTTGTTGACTATTATAGTTACCCAGTTCGATGTAGTGACAGCTTGTATGATCCCGGGCTATTATCGTTGTAGTAGCAGCCAGCAGGTTGTACCATCCAGCCTGGACTATCATTCTTAACCAGTTTGTTGTTCAGTGTAGTAGCAGCTTGTACTGTCACGAACATCTAGAGATTCTTTAACCATAATGATGATACAAGCTGTTGTTGTTGTTATTAAAGCTGACACAGCAATCTGCCTTGAAAATAAAACAACACTTTTGTGCAGGAAAGGAAAAAAGAAGTATTGTTATTATGTTATCTTGATTTCCTGCATTTAGTTTTTAAGATGCCAAGCCTAATTTAATAAAAATCATGATATCAATAATTATTTTTGTAGTGAATGATTACCAAAAATCATTAGGTGTTCCCAACCAACAGACTGGACACATACCAACAGCAAGCACAACCATCCATATACAGGGATTCATCTAGCATATAGTAAGGTTATAATATCCTGGACTAACCCATAATCTACAAAGGATAGTTGACATGTACCGGGGGTCTAATGTGGGTTAGGAAAATTTCAAGGCAGGATCTTTTAAAAGCACATTTTGCTAATACAAAAGAAAATTTGTGTTTCTTTGACAATAATGTGCACAACACATATGATAACCCTAAAATATCCATCTTCATTGATTGATCTTGAAATATACAAAAATAAACAGCTGTAAAATTTATAAATTCCATCTGGGCGGTCAGCGTCAACGCTATATAGAAGCGCTTTAGATAGCAGTTGAAATTGGAAGTTTCTTTTATATTTTTTATATTAAATTTTTTTTAGGTGAACTTGATCCAGGCTTCAAAGAAAATGATTATATGAACAGAATGTCCTAAATCATATTGAATCATGCATAGCTCTAATTTGAATTTTGTGATTTTGAGATAAACAGAAAATCTTTAGATAATAGTTTAATTAGTTTTGGTTTTCAAGCTTGAAGAATTTGATATTATGCCCTCTGAACATTAAGCTATAGATAAATAAAATTTATATGTTTACCTCAAACCCTGCTGCTACAGCCAGGTTATGAATAAAGGTCGACATAATAACAATATAAACACATCCTGTACCGTACTGCGTTATACTGATACACACAAGAGAAACAATCCTGGAAATGTAATATTTGAGAAAATTAATCTTTATTTTAAGCTGATCCACATTATGACAATTATGAATTGATATCTTTGTATTGAGAAATGTAAAAATTGACCTGGCTGTTTTTCCAACAGCCTTTTCAGCTATTGCAGGATAGGGGTCTCTGACCTAGAGCAAAACTTAATAGGTCTATGCAGTCAAATGTTGTTTCTAAGCACATACGAGCATTTGTCACCTGTTCTCTAAACTCTGGATATCTTTCCTCCAGTATAATCCAGCAGTAGCCAAGACGTGTTCCAACGAATACAGCAAATATGGCAAATATCACAATAAGAGCTAAACCAGCAGGACCTAAATCAATAGGATTGTTGATGCTGTTTTAAAAGAACTTCCATTGATCAGTAGATGGCATGTAATATTCAGAATGCATCCATAAAATCTACAAGTTGAAGGGCAAAAAACAATATATAATTAAACAAAATGTTTGTAAACAATTGAGACAATTTTTAATTAGGTATTGGCAGTTTTTGATTTATAAAAAATGAACTGATAGTTTTATTTAGTGAAAAGGAATTCAGTGTGTTTTTTAACAGTATTTCTTTAATGATGATTGTTCTTTAATGTCAGATACCACTATTACCAACCTTCCAACACTAACAATGATAGCATACTTTGCTAAGGTTTTTTAAGGCTTATTAGTTTCGAAAAGTAAAAGCAAAACAAAAAATGATAGCTTTGTAACTTCCACTTTTAAAAATTATGCCCATTTCTATTTCCATAGTACAAGCGTCAGACACACAAATGTTGGACTGTACAAACCTAAGACTTGTAAAAAAATCTCATAGTAAACCCCAAACCTAATCACCTGTCCAACGTTTGTACTGGTCAGACGTTTGTACTAGTCTGATGTTTGTCTCAGTCCGACGTTTGTACCAGACTGATGTTTGTACCACTGTAGTCCGACGTATGGAAGTCCGATGTTTGTACTGTCTGACCTTTGACATTCGACATTAGTGGGTCGGATGTTTGTACTGGTACCTAGAGGTATTGTTCAGTAAATTTTGAACAACCAACCCGGTTCATAAATGATTGGTTAATCATAAGGCACTGACTAGGTATTATAGAATAGGGCTGGGCGCATTCCTGGTGGAACGATCGTTTTTCCCCGAGAACGAAAGGAACAATGAAACTATCAAGAATGATACCATCGTTCGGAAAAAAATGAACGCTTAGAATTCTGAGCGTGTTTAAAATTATTGGAACGATTAGTAAAAGAACGGAACAGAACAGGAATTGCTTGAAAAGAATGGTTAAAATCGTTAACGCCTTCTTATTATCAAGAACGCGTTCTAAGTTTGAAACGCATTTTGAATCAGGAATGTGTTCCAAATCATCTAGAAATAGTTAAATATTTTTTTTTTAACCACCTGACCCCTGGCCCTATATCTTTGAATCCTATGTTGTAGACCTTAAATATTTCAAACTATGAATTCTGTTGGATCAAATGATCTAAGTTTAAAATATTGAAGACTTACACCATCAGGTTGCAAAGTTAATGTGATGAGAAAATTTAAGTTAGTGGCCATGACTCAATTCCTCGTATTAATCAACAATATATGTGCAGAAAATTAGCACGTTTTGCACAAGGGTTATTTTATTGCACATTGCACAGGATCTGGTGGGAGCAACTTTCCAGATTCATCTCTCTCTGCACCTAAACTTCAAATACAAGGAAAATATAAGGGATTAGAAATTCAGAGCGCTTTGTGCATTTAAGTCAAATTAAATTTTCTGCTACTTAGAACGGGACGGAACGGAACGAGAACGTAACAATAAAAAAGGAACGAGAACGGAACAATTTAGCTGAAGGACCTCGTTCTAGAATGGAACGGAACGATTTAAAAAAAGTCGGAACGTGCCCAGCCCTAGTAAAGAACCATTACTGATGCGTACCAGCGTCTTACAACCTGGCATTTGTCAAGCTGGGTAAACGGTACAATCTTTAAAGTATTGAATCTGAAAACCTCCCACAGCCCAGACCGCCATAGGAGCTAACACCCTGAGCTCATGGACTAATAGTTCTGTTAAAACAATACCCATTCTGTAGTCATAGCATGAAAATATAACTTTGATAAGAGGTTATTACTTATTACCTGTTCCAATCATAGCACTGGGTAGAGCTAGAACTCCACTACCAGCCATCTCTCCAGCCAGGAACAGACCTGCTACCAGCATACTTAATCCATGGGACTACAAATACATGTATAACTTCAATAATCAATTAATCTCAGGGGTTTCTTTTCAACTCGAGACAATGGAGAATCACCAATGTGATATTTATATTAGCTTTACACCTTTTAAAGAACATTGCATAAAATTAATTTTATAAATGATAACATTTCATGACCAAGTTACATTTCTTTGTGTTATTATATAAACAGCATCATATAGTAGTCTAGGTGTCTGTCTAAACTGTATACATGCTAATATGAAATGATAACCCTATTCCTCCTGGGGGAGGAGGGGTGGCAATTTGACCCCCCCTTGAGTTTTTTTTTACAAAACTCAAAAAGTATTGGTCTCAGGCTATTGAAATTTTCTGACTTTTCCTAAATACCCATAGCCATCCCCTTAGGTATCAAACCGGGCTATACTAACTGCCTCAGGCACACTGCCTTAATGACCAATTTTTCCTGTAACAAACCAAATCTTTGTTTTGACCCACTTTCAGACTGTAAGTTTCAGTTGTCAGATTTTGATAAACTTTAGCTTTTTGGAAAGCCCATGACATAAGGAAGTGTATTGCACACGTTTTGCAATGAAAATTTAGCTAATTTTTTGCATACAACCAATCAAAAGAAATTTGCACATTTTTGGTTTTTCTTAATTACACATCAGGTTATTTAAAATTTTGAAAATTGTTTTGCATATTTGAAATGGCATAGTTAAGGGCTTTAAAAAATGCATATTCAATCATTTTTGGGACATTTTTTTTGCAAACATTTTTACTATAAAACGGGATTATTCCATAATTTGGCAAATTTGCAATTTTTTTGCAGATTCTAAAAGTAGGGCATAGGAGCATGATGTATAATTTGTCATACTTGGACACTAAACATGGGATTTAGAGGGGGGGGGGTCAAATTGATCCCCTTCCAGCATATCCTGGTTTTTAAGTACCCAAGAAGGAAAAGGGTTAATACATAAACAATGTTGGATCTCTGAAATATATAATTTGAAATATACAATTTATAAAATGTCATATCTGTACGTTAAGTATCAAAACTATTAATTGTCTAGATGTGAGTGACCAAAATGTCAAATTAATACTAATTTACCTTAACCATCCCATCCTCTTCATCTATTGCTGAACCCATCCTCAATACTGATTTCTGAAAAAATATGGAGGAAAGAATTGTTCTCACTTTTTTAAAATGTGACAGAAAACAGTTTAAAAGTTTGAGTAAATGAGTTATCTTGCAAAAAAATAGGAATTTCATTATTGAGCTTTTTGCTGACATGAATAATACAAATACTGGGACAAGAGGGGCTGTAGCTGAGTATTTGCATATTCATGAATATAACATAAATTATAGATTTGATACAAGGATGACCTGAAAATAATGATAATATTGGAATTTAATCTAAACAAAACCGGTTTTTAAGGAGTGTCAAACAAATTTATAGGGGTGTTGGAGGGGGGTAATAACAAATATAAGAAAATCTGCAGCAAGGAAATAACTAAGTCATATTATGTCTAAGTGCTAACTAAGTGCCATTTCTTTTTAAATACTTTATTAAAAATATTCTGCATGTGAAAAAAGATTGAAGATAAAAGGAACTGAAAGTTTAAAAAAATTTTACGACGCATAATCAGTTTTTTATTGCTGATAGACTTCGGTTCGGTAACATTGGCATGTTTATTTTTTTCAAATCAATCATTATCGGTCATAGAAAAGACACGGTTCGTTTTTCGTTTTTTTCTACGTCATTAACAAAACTATCAGTAAATTTTCATTAAATTTTGAACACAAAAGTTTAAAAAATTTACTGGTATTATAAAAAGCATTCGTTTTTAAATTTTTTTTTTTAAGAAAAGTTTATTTCTTTTGTTAACAATTTGGCAATTTTCGTTTGTTAATTAACACTGCGGTTCTCAGAATAATGCCTTGTCCTATGCGTAGCTTGTGAATAAAATACAAAATATATAGATATTGAATAATCTGGAAAATTGCATAGAATATATTAATGATAGAACATGGGGATGTTTTCAGAATTTCATCATCACTGTAATATAACTTGCCACAGTGATCTAGGTTGAAAGCTTTTACGAAAAAACGCATTACAATTTTTTGATATAATTGAAACTAATGATAGAGATGAGTATCTTGTCGTTTTTTTTACTGAACCACACAATTTTCCAAAAGATTTAGAAGAACCATCTTTCTTTTTTATTAATTTTTTTTCATTGCTTGAATTTATAATAATTTACTTTTGTTCTGTTGTGGTGTAGGAATGTAATCATTTTTAACCAATAGCCATATATATCACACTGGTGTAAACCTTCATATTGTTTGATAGGTGAAAAAAAACTATTTTTACTTATTAAACACTTTCTTTGAACTTCTTGAAAAATTGTTAAAATCACATGTTTTGTAGACGGTATCTGTCAAATATTTCTTGTTAAATGGAGAAGATGAAATATTTTCATATCTTCGCCAATATTTGAACTTCATGTCTTTGAAGCTCTGAACAAACACTACTATAGATATATTCAAGTATATTTATTATTAGATATGTATGTCGTTTGTAATTAATTTTGTATTTGTAAAAAATCATTTAAAATTTGAACATAATTTTTGTTAGTCATTTATTTTTGAAAAAGTAATGAAAACAAAGATTATAAATAAAAACCAAAAAAAAAATTATTTTTAATTTGTTGAAATGTAAATATTGAATAATTGAATTAGTCGGGCGTGCAAAGATAAGAAAGGTAAACCAATACTTAAGTTTTTATAAATTTCTTGTCGAGAGTATTTTCACACGATCCTTCATTTTGGCCAATATATTCTTCTTATATTCTTCTTATATTCTACTTATATTCTACTTATATTCTACTTATATTCTACTTATATTCTACTTATATTCTACTTATATTCTACTTATATTCTTCTTATATTCTTCTTATATTCTTCTTATATTCTTCTTATATTCTTCTTATATTCTTCTTATATTCTTCTTTTATTCTTCTTTTTCTTCTTAAATTCTTTTAAATCATTTTAGTATGCTTCTAATATTCTTCTAATATTCTTCTTATATTCTTCGTATATTCTTCATATATTATTCATATATTCTTCTTTTATTATTCTTATATTATTCTTTTATTATTCTTATTATTCTTCTTATATTCTATATTTCAAAGTGTTGCCTCCCCCCACACCCTTCCCCTAGTTTTTGCCAAAACGCATAAATCTTAGAGCTTCATGACTTTTACTTTGAAAGGATCAAATAATATTATTATTTAAAAAAATAACTTGTAAAATAATTTAAAACATTTCTTAAGTGTGAAATATTTCAAAAATGGGGTTACAAGTAAAAATTTGCATATGAAAGTTTCTTTTGCACTTCTCAACTAGAAGAAGGGCGGTTAATTTTCTAGAGGTGGAGGGTAAATTTTAATTCGGATAGGGTCTAGACTTTTCCCCCTCCCCACTGCAAAAACTGTATATTATTACGTGTTAAAACATATTTTGATTCTTAGTGGTTAATCAAATCAATAATCAAATAATCAAATCAAATTGTTCTTTTTGTATTCTCTCAACTCTGATTTTTGTTTTCCTCGAAATAGAACTCTTGAAAGTTAATTTGAAAACATGTCTGAACTTCATCAAGACGGATATTTCGTTGCATTTCTCATTTATATTTTTCCAGATAGTATCAAAATTCTTCAAGTTTATTTTGTTGTTTTAAAACTTTAAAATCTACAAATGGTACATAATTGAGTAACAATTTTTACTTATAACTGAGGCACAAACTTTTAAACACAAGTGTAAATTAAAATGTTCGATCAATGCCAGGCATCTACAAGTGTGAAAAACAGTATTAAGATCTAAAAACTTACTTTTTCTGGTCCATGATAAAAGAAGCTATTTTTCAAAAGAATTCTATTTGAAATTAATAGAAATTTAAACATTATTCATGGGGGTTTAAAGGAATTGAGTTTTTGCCACAAACTCTGATTTTCTGATCCTTATCTTTGCAACCCAATTTCGTAAACCTTATTTATTTCCAACTATGAATTATGTTAAATATAAAAATCTAAGCTTGAATATCAAATTCACCAGCACACATACCACCCTCAAATTCCTATAGGAATTCAGAAAATTTCGGGAATTTCCCAAATACCTGGGTATCTGGGAAATTTCCCAAATGCCTTGCTTTTTAGCAAAATTTCCGAGATTCCCCAATTTCCTATTGGAAATTTCGGGAATTTCCCAAATACCTGGGTATCTGGGAAATTTCCCAAATGCCTTGCTTTTTAGCAAAATTTCCGAGATTCCCCAATTTCCTATTGGAATCTGATGGTGGGTATCTGGGAAATTTTCCAAATGCCTGGCTATCTGGGAAAGCCTTAAATTCCTGTCATTTGAGAAGTTTTCAAAATCTGAGAAATATACCACCCTGAAATGAAATGAAAGGAATTTGGGAAATTTCGGGAACTTCCATAATGCTTGGGTATCTGAGAAATTTACCAAATACCCAAGGTCTCTGGGAAATATCCCAAATACCCAGGCATTTGAGAAATTTTCCAAATTCCTTTTTTCTTCAGAAGTAATTGCTTTCGGGTCATTCAATTTGCCTCAAATTTTGATTTGGGAACTCGGGAAAACCAAAGGAATGTTCTTAGCTTGGTCTTGAGGTTCTAAATTATTTTTTCTTTAAACTAAAGAAAAAAATTGAGTGCTTTCTGAACTAAATTATTTGGCGAATTTTTATTCCTATCCTGTCTTGGGAAATGATGGGCTTAAATCAATTTAGGTATGAAAGCCCAGCTCTGAACCTAAAGTGAGGGGCATGTGTTATAGTTAGAAAAGTCAAACATTTTAACTGCCTCAGACCAATACTTTTTGAGTTATCTTCAAAAACGTATCGGTTTAAAAACGACGAAGAAAACACAAAAACGAAACGATCATTTTAAAAACATTCGTTTTTTTTAAAACAGTAGTTTTCAAAAACTATCGTTTTTAATAACGATTTTTTTTGAAAACGATAGTTTTTAAGAATTCCGATCCTTCCTTAACAGGGAGTAGGGTTATAACCTAATATTTCAGTCTTTTGTCATAAATTTTGACCCATTTTTCAGGTCAAAATTTTGTTTGCCTGCGCCGGTCAACTTCTTTACCTATATCTGGGATTTCTTACATTTGTGCCCCCCACTTTACAAATTCCTTGCTACGGGCCTGTGTTTTTCAGTCTATGGAGTAACTATAAATATATGGAATAACCTGTCATCTTCGTTATTAAATTTTATAAAAATGTAAATTGCAAAAACGATATTAAACGTAATATAAAGAGACATTAAAAAAAGGTATGGGTTCCATTTCTGTGCTCAGCTTACCTGTAAATCGTAATAAACACAAACAGCAGTCATTTCACAAATCACAAATCCAAGTGCAAGTTTCTTCACAATTAATAATATCACAATTTTCTTGAATAATGTTAAGTCGCGAACAAATTATATATTTACAGTACACATGTACACTGAAAAAGTATACATATTAAATTTATTAAAGCCAGAGATAAGAGAGTTACAGAGATCGGTTAATTCCTGTAATGTGCGATATTTTCCACAGCATGTTCTATTGTGTACATATCCATGACAAAATGAGGACATAAACATGAACACAATGAGGACGTACATATGAATACAATGAGGATGTATACATGAATACAATGAGGACATATACATGAATAAAATCAAGAAGTATACATGAATACAATGAAGATGTATACGTGAATACAATGAGGATGTATATATGAATAAAATGAGGATGTATATATGAATATAATGAGGTCGTATACATTAATACTAGGTGGACGTATGCATGAACACTAGGTGGACATATACATGAATACAATGAGGATGTATACATGAATACAATGAGGATGTATACATGAATACTAGGTGGATGCATACATGAATACAATGAGGATGTATACATGAATTCAATGAGGACGTATATCTGAATACAATGAGGATGTATATATGAATACAATGAGGATGTATATATGAATATAATGAGGTCGTATACATTAATACAATGAGGACGTATACATGAACACAATGAGGACGTATATATGAATACAATGAGGTAGTATACTTGAATACAATGAGGATGTAAACATGAGTACAATAAGGACACATACATGAATACAATGAGGATGTATACATGAATACAATGAGGATGTATACATGAGTACAATGAGGATGTATACATGAGTACAATGAGGACGTATACATGAGCACAATGAGGACGTATACATGAATACAATGAGGTAGTATACTTGAATACAATGAGGATGTATACATGAGTACAATGAGGACGTATACTTGAACACAATGAGGATGTATACATGAATACAATGAGGTAGTATACTTGAATACAATGAGGATGTATACATGAGTACAATGAGGATGTATATATGAATACAATGAGGATGTATACATGAATACAATGAGGTAGTATACATGAATACAGTAAGGACGTATACATTAACACAATGAGGACGTATATATGAATACAGGACGGCATCGTCTACATGAATACAATTAAGACGACTTTCAAATTCTGTTTTCATTTTTTTCCATCTTCCAGCATATACGCATTAACATGTAAACACAGAGAATGTCTCAATTTAAAGCTTCTCTTCGTTTATTTATAAACTTGTGATATGAAAATTGCATTATTAATATTGTAGCTTATTGGAAATGGAGACTAAGGACTTGTGTCAAATCAACCTAAATATTGAAGGTTGTAATCATTTACACAGAATAGATTGTCCCTGTAATTTCAAGTGACCAAGTTTCCAGTTTGAAGCGAGGCATGTCTGATTCACAATGAACCACTTTAAACCTTTGTCTTTGTTTTCAGATTTATTCTATGTTGAAGTGACTTGTAGATGTTGAAGCAGCGAAAATGGTGGAAATTGTCAGAATTCAACATCAAGATAAAAAGAAACTATACAGGGTGTCCCAAAAAACATGGGAATTCAGTGACGAATTCGATGTCGTCTTTTTAAATAATTCTTTGATTTAGTATAGTGATACCAACTGAGAAAGCTTTAATCTGTAAGAGTTTCGTCTGCTATGTTTACATTTTGTTTGTTTATGTTTTGACTGCATACGGTTGTACTTAGTAAAACAAGAAAATTGCAGTATACAAACAGAGAAAACTTGTCCGTCTGTTCATCTTGCAGATACATTATAGACACATCTTTACAGTCTTTTACCCTTTTCATAAAATAAACTCTAGCAGACATAATAATATTATGGCTTTTGAAATTAGGTATTACAATGCTAATTCATAGCAAAGACGATATACTATTCGTCACTGAATTCCCATGTTTTTTGGGACACCCTGTA
>NW_019396633.1:1867-51943 GCF_000591075.1 Eurytemora carolleeae | reverse complement strand
CCTGATGGTGAAATTGTTAAGTTTAAGATATTAACCCTATCATAAGGGGGGGGGGGAGGTGTTTACCAACCCCTCTCCCCTTTGGTTTATACTAAATATATTAAAAACGACTTAGACCTTCTTCACTTTTTCAACTTCATAGTTGTGAAGAAAAAAATTATTATTCACAGGATAGGGTGGAGGACAGTAAAAAAATCAGAAATGGTTAATAACTTTTTTATTAATAACGCTACAGGGCTAAAATTTATATAATGGAAAAGCCCTTTGAAAAATTGATGTAAAAACATGTGCCATATATTTCTCAAAAGTAAAAATATTTATTTTTGAACATTTTTCCGACATACTAATTGAACTTTTTTTAAACGCCCTATATGCACCCTAACAATTTTAATTATATAAGGGAAAATATCATATTTATATTAGACAAAAATAGCACAATCGGGGTAGGGTATAAAAGATAAGAGTTGGATGCAACGCAACCAACAGGTAATTTGCCGATTCTAAAATGGTTTTAAACATATATGAAATGTAAAGAATGAATCACAATAAAAAAATGTATATATGAGAGCAACCAGACCCCCCCACTCCCTCCCCCGTTTTGGACTCAGGAAGGAAAAGGTTAAATTTCCACTGAATCTGAATACACATATTCTTCAGAAATAATTCCATTTTGTAATCCTGGCTTAAAGAAGAGTGTAGAGTGCTGAATAAAGAATTTTAGTATTAATAAAACATTTTTAAGATAAATTCTTGTTATATGTAGATAATGGTAATAATGCATAATATACAAATAAAGTTGTAATCTTTGTTTGTTTGTTTGTTTGGATGTTCGATCATAACTCAGGAACCACTTGTTTAATTTTAAATTGCGGAACTCGGGAGACCCACGGAAATGTTTTTAGTGCGGTTTTGAAATTCTAAGTTAAGTGTTGCAGAAAAATTATACCCTGTCTGCAGTAGCAGGAAATTTAAAGTGATTCTGTATATGTGGTTTTAAAATGAAACAAGAATAACTGAACAATAATTTATTACTTTAAAATACAAATATATATTCCAATCTTGAGGTAAATAAAGAATTCTGTAGCACTGACAGATTCGCAAGACTCTTCCGAACTAAACAAAAGATGGGTTAAACAAGCATTTAAAAGTTTACAGCCATAAGAAACCCATAAAAGGTCCAATAGTTACAGCTGTAAAGAAGCTAAAGTTAAGATTATAATTCATAAGTTTAAAGCTTAAACCATGGTATTAACCAAAAGTAAACTCTGTTTAATTAAATTGGAATGCAATAATGGTGCTAATCAATAAATTATTATGGCTATTTAACCATTTTATTAGCAATAAATAATGCACTGGTGACTCGGTAATTATGAGGATCACTGTACTTTTAAAAATAATACTTTTATGAGATAAAACTCAGTAATTATGAAGACCACTGTATCTCTCAAATTAACACCATGTAATAAATTGCATGGTAAAACTTTGCATAATAAATGCAATGAATAAAATTTTTGAAAGTCGTCAATAAAAAGCATCCCTGAAAATGTATTCTGCAGTGTATTGAACAGCTTTCTATTTATTTTCGTCTATAGGGGTCGCGCGATGTTGCAGTTTATGGTCGGACACTAAATGTTGTCAACAATCCCATTTAGACAGTACTTAATTCTTCCGTATTTAGGACGTGAGTCAGTGGAGACGTCATATGTTTGCAAAAAGAACGGATGAAAATATTCCGGCTCTGGCGTGTTTGTGTTTACATTTCCATTCATCAACAATTAATATTTGTAAACAAACATAAATAGGGAATACATAAAAAATATTCTGTTGACAATTATTAACCAGACAAAATTTTCATACAACATTAAGTTAGTTTTATAGCTTTCATCTTTTAGTTAAAATCGTCTAATTTAATATCAAGCGAGAGTAATCGGGGGAAGTTACTATGAGTACCCCGGGCAACGCTGGCTTAATTAACTAATAACCATTTAAAACAAAGCTTACGATGCCCACGTCTAAAAATCTTGTATATTTCAACTTTGTTTAAATTTTTTTTCAAATTAAATAATAAAAAGATCTGAGTAAACTTTGAAATGATTCCATTTGAAATATCTTTTTAGGGAAGGGGAATTCCAAATTAATATTAAAAATAATCTGAGGCAATTTAAGTGTTGGAAGTTCATTACATCTAGTACAGGGTTACCCACACAGGATGAGACCTTAGAGATAAATACAGGTTTTAATTCTTAAAAAGTATTATATAGTTCCCTGCAATTTTACGCTTGTTAATTTTACTAAGGGTGTCACAAAAAAAGATTTGCAGTACCCTGAGTGCTGACTGCTGAGGGAACAATTTTCGTTCAATTTTCATAATCAAGGTGTTGTTGGAAAGCTCTATATTTCAGTTATTTAAAGATGTATTTTTTTTCGTTGGCCCCTTATACTTAATATGTTACGATCACTTCTTTTTCATTTTTTTCACTTTTTAGTTTTTATTTTTATTTTTTTTTATAAATAATGAAAAAAATGGCATATTTTCGTAATTGTTTTAAAGTAAGCTGTTGATCTGAGGTTTCTATTTAAGCCAAAATTTTGGATCAGTGATAATTAGCTTTTGAGCTAGAGTATTTTTAAAATAAAATTAACAATAAGAAAATTTATAAAACAAAGCTACAGTTTCTCTACAGCCTGTAAGAACTTTGACCAGTCCAGAAAAAAATAATTAAAATTAAAATTAAAGCATATGATTTGGGATTTTTATTTTTGTGTTATAACGGTATGTTGTCTCAGGAAAGTTAAAGGTTTGTTTATGAATACATTGTATACATGTTCTTAAATAAAACAAAAAGTTGCGTTACCTAGGTCAAATTTTAAAGAAGTCTCATTTTTTTTGTAAGCTCACTCAATTTTTATAACGCCCATTAAATTCAGTTGGATTGTGTTAATTTCAACATTAAATTAGAAAAAATACTTCTTTTGAAAGCTTAGTTACTATTATATGCTAATATCTGTGCAAGAATATCTGCACTGTATTGCACACACAAGTTTTGCAAAACTGTAAAAGTTTGAAATCTATCCTTGGACTACTAAGCTCCTCATTTGGTTTAAGGCATTATGGTTAAAGGGAAACGGTATCTAAACACATTTATATTATGTTTATATTATGTTTAATACAATTTTATGTTTTTATTAAATTATTTCGCGATTATTCGCTTCAATTGGATCTATGGATAGACATGTGATTTGCCAATTTGATTAATTTGATTGTGTTAATTTTTTTGATATCGCCATGCATAATGTGCAATACACTTTAAAACTGGTTTCTATTTATAAACATCATTTCGTCATTACACAGTACAAATTTGTTTAAGATAGTGGATTAGACTTCTTAGCATATAATTTGTTATTATATACAGAGCGTCCCATATCATATTAGACTATCTCCATTCTTTAACACCTAAATACGCAGATTATACTAAAAAAATATAGCATTTTCTGTAAAAATATTTCTATTTGCCCTATTAAATTATTCAAAATGATTCATTCTTCTTAAATTTTCTGATTTGTCCCCCCAATCCTAATTCAGACCCGTAACTAAACAGGCCAGACTACTCTATTTATTGGAGGACGAATTTGAAACAAACCTAATAATGAGGATTGTCGTCCCCCCCCCACGCACAGGTATCAGGCCCTGCTCAGCGTACATGCACATGAACACTGGGGAGTGCAACGAACTATGCAACAGGTAAAACTAGTATTTTACTGGCCTGGTTGGCGACATGATACCAGTCGGTTTGTCACTGAATGTGCTGGGTGTCTGCACAGAGAACAGGTAAATTTGAAAAATGTATTACCTTTATAGGACCATGCGCAAAACGTCAATGACGTCTTGTGCATGAACCTTGTGGGGGTCCACTAACTATTTCATCAAATAAAAACAAGTACCTGCTTACAATGATGGACTGTTTTAGTCGTTTCTGTGCAGTGGTCCCTATTCCTGATAAGTCGGCAAAAACAGTCTCCACAGCAATTCTAACACACTGGATATCACTGTACGGGACACCGATTAAAATCAGGACTGACGCGGGACTAGAGTTTAAAAATTCCACAATTGTTTCAATGATGAGTAGTTTAAATGTGAAAATTAAAGTGGGTACCCCATATTCTCATCAATCAAACCATGTAGAAAGATTTCACAGGACATTGTGGGCACTTTTAAAAGCAAAAAAAGTCAATGGATCCCTAGACTGGGAAAAATCCCTGCCCACTTTAGTTTTGGCTTATAATGCTACTCAACATTATTCTACATAATGCAGTCCCGTGCGCTTATTTCTAGGAAGGGAGACAAACCTGCCTCATCTATCCTTGCTGCCTAAATTCAGAGATGATGTCCCCCACACCCTAGAGTAGGAGTTGGACCAGATAATCGACTTAATGTGAAGACAAGATGCAGTGAGAATAAGACGCCAGTTTAGGGCGTATACAGGACCAATTGACGACTTCAAAATCAATGACCTGGTATATGCTGCAGTACTTCCCCCTGTCGGAAACACAAGAAAGCTTCATATCTCCTGGTCTGGACCATTACAGATCACAGAAATTATCAACCAAGCCATGGTTTGAATCAAGGAGTTGAATGTGCACAAACCTTGCATATATGACACTCATATCAGCAAGCTGAGATTGGCCAAGAAGATGGGAGAACAAGATCCAAATCCAATTTTTATTCTGCCAAGATTACCAAAAGAAGATATGTTACAGCTGGCCGACGAAATATCTGAAATTAATTTGCCTTGTAAGGTAAATGCGATTTAGTTGATGAGTTCTACGAAGACATCAACCACGGGAGCCAACACCATGATGATGATTCATCAACTGGAAAAATTAGAAGTATCGCAGGAGAGAAAAGTGCCAGCAACAAAACAGAGCCAATCAGAAGCAACTCGCTGAGCAACAACAGCAACAGCAGAAACAGTACTGAGAGGAAAACCCAATCCTCAGAACAAGACCTCCTAGAAGAAGAGTCTGAAGATGATCACGATCTATATCAATCATTTAGAGACTCAGATCAGTCTATCAATCAATCAATCAATCAACCAACAAAGCACTGGAGCAACAGATGGAACACAGCAAAGAAGAAGATCTTACAGGGATACTACAGGATGAGGATGAAACAATTACTGAGGATCAGTTGACCTCCGCAGCCTCAGAAGAAAAAGCACAGGGAATTACTGAGGATCAGTTGACCTCCGCAGCGTCAGAAGAAGAAGCACAGGGAATTGAACCTGAGAAACAGAAAGAAACAAGACCAGAATTAAGGATTACAGAAGATACAGCTCCGTCGACGGCAACAGGATCATCAGGATCAGGAACCAGAAGATCAGGAAGAATAACAAAGCCAGTGGAGAAATATGACCCCTCCCCAGGACCGAGAACACCAAGGAGCAGGACACACGTCCAGGAGTACAGAAGTCATTAAGACGATCAGGTTCTTCAATAGTGAAATCAATCAAGTCTGCACTCAATGAAGCCTGGGAGAGCACTCCTCAAAGAATGGGACCCCCATCAACCAGGAGAAGGAGCAGGTTGAGGGAGACCAGAGCAGCTTCGTTGGAGAAGCTAAACTAGACCAAATCTGCACTCAATGAAGCCTGGGAGAATGTTCCTCGAAGAATGGGACCCCCATCAACCAGGAGAAGGAGCAGGTTGAGGGAGACCAGAGCAGCTTCGTCGGAGAAGCTAAACCAGACAGGGAGTATCAAAATCAATAAGTCACTTTGTGTTGACAGAAGGACAAGATATTCAGTAGAAAATAGGTCAGCTAGTAGACAAGAAAGTAGGGATGGAGGAGAAAGTAGTAGTTGAATGGACAATGAAGACAACATTGACAAAAGAAAAGAGGGTGGAATTCTTGTCATTGGGAAAAGAAAGGTTTTAATTGCAAAAGTAGAAAAAACAGTAGTGATTCAACCCAGGCGAGAAAAATGGATACCAGTTACTGTTGATAATTTAGATAAAAAAATAACAATTATTTTTTTATTCCAGTGTTATTAAATACAATCATTGAACGAAACCTAGTGGTATCCAAATTCTCACCCCAGGCAGGTGCACTACGTTCTCCTTCCATGTACATGATTAACAATAACGATATCTTTATGCAGGTCAGAAAGGGTGAGACGTTGGCCAGGCTGGTGAGCCTGGAGATACGAGGCAGAGATTCATGAATTTATTGTGTTCTAACCAGGGGCGTACTCATGAATTTATTGCGTTCTAACCAGGGGCGTACTCTTGAATTTGTCCGGGGTAGCATACATTTTTATTCTAGAGGGGCTCAGTACCCATTGGGGCAAATAAAAACCTGGAAACCAGCCAGAGGGGGGCTGAGTACGCCTCTGGTTCTAACTCTAGATTATAGTTAAACAGAGAGTCCCAGAAAACGCATTTATTTTAAATTAACCCTAACTTTGGTTGAACAACGAAATCAACAAATTTCATGTTTTCTGTGACTCAGTTACAGGCAAATCCACATCATAATGAATTTTTTTTCTTCAAATTTTTACTCTTTATTAACCTTGTTTTCAAAACTTAAGTCAAATAGTCTTCTGAATTCATTGCTTGAAATGTCCTTTTACGTTCTTAATAAGAAGATGCTAATCTTTGCGATATATATACATACATATATCATATATCATCTATATACATATTTGATATAGATGAGCCTGTAGACTTATGGTGAATATAAACGTGTTGTAGACTGCATAGTCCTAAACTATTCCCTGATAAACTTGTATTCAACATCTTGGATGAACGGCTTTTTAACCTTCCATTAACATTTTATGTCACGACATAAAGGCATAAAAGTTGGGACACAGGTCAATAAATTTGAATTAATAAATAGTTCTCTTCATTCTTTTTTAGGAGGCGAAGGAATAGGGTTAAGAATAGTGATCTGTAGTAATTCTCTCCTGATAAATTTCGTTTGTGTCCCCAACTTATCTAGCCTGTTAAAGGTATTAGTTCCATTTAACAGACTTGATATGGTGGGGACACAAACGAGGTAACTTTCCATTATATTCGGAACATGGAAGAAGAGTTGAAAAAATAATTGAAACCTTCAGTAAACCATTATTTAAGAATGCCACCTTTAAGACTAGTGATCTGTAGTATTTCTCTGCTAATAATATTCGTCTGTGTCCCCAACCTATCTGGCCTGTTAAAGGTATTAGTTCCATTTAACAGACTTGATATGTTGGGGACACAAAAGAGGTATCTCTCATTATATCCTGAGCATAAGAGAAGAGTTGAAGAAAGAACTTTATGAAAACCAGCAAGATTGGATCAACACATACAACAAGAAAATGAAGGAGTTCAACGAGCATGTCCTGAACCAGCTCAACAGGTTAGCTGGTGTCCCCAACCTATGTAGTCTGTTAAAGAAAACTAAAGACTAGGATCTCTCCAGTATATCCGGAACATGAGAAGAGTTGACGGAAAAATTGAAACCTTCAGTAAACTATTGTTTAGGAATGCAACCTTTAAGACTGTGGTGATCTGTAGTGTTTCTCTCCTAATAATATTTAAAGGACTGTCGAAGTAAGTGAACGCACATTTAATGAGTTCCGCAACTGTATCCTTGAAACCTTCGTTTGACCATAGATCATGAAGATAATTAGTTTTTCTCTGAAACTTGATAATTTTCAATTGTTGTTTCTCGTAAAAATTACTTGTGGATTTATGTAGCAAAGACAAAATTGAGGGAATTAAACGCGCGTTAAGTAAAATATCAACGATCTCATTGTTAATTTAAAAAAGGTGTACATTGTACATGCTAACCTGGGAGGCGGGCTAACCGCCAAAAAAGTCTTTGGAAAAAGTTCCTGAAAAAAGTCCTTAAATTTCACACTAAAAACGTCCTGTGGAAAAAGTCCTTTTATTAAAAAGTCTCCGGAAATAAAGTCCTGCCAATTCGAGACTTTATTTTCTCGGACTTTTTTTCTGGCTCCAGTATGTATTTTAGGAAAAAAAATCCCAGGAATCCAAAACACAGGACTTTATTTCCAGTGACATTTTTTCCAAGGACTTGAGAAAATTCGGACTTTTTTCCAAAGTATGTCGACAGTCTGTTCTTATTTTATCATCAAACTAATTTAACCTCCAGAGTCCGAATTTAATGAATTTGAGCCGTGTCTTAAATCCACCAAAAACCGGTTTCAATTGAGCGCCGGCTTGAATCTTGAAACAATGAATACCATTTTAGGTGGAACCATAGTATATTTGAGCCGCGGCCTAAATTTAAGCCGCTGCTCAAATTCTTTAAATTCGGCCTTAGATCAGTCAAACTAGATTAAATTGCGTGAAAGATTGAGTCCGTTTTCAAGCATATAACTCTTCGCATTGGAGAGCTATAGAAAAGAACAAAAGTGCCTGAATTTCTAAGATATCGATATAACAGAATATTTTTTATTTTCTGAAACGTGTGCACAAAATCAAAACTTGAGGAGCTACGAGGTCAGAAAGTTGAACAGTAACATCGCTCTATTTTTACATTCTCCTCATGGTTGGTTTTCAGTAAGATTAATTTTAAAAAACCTGAGGCCGAATTTAAAGAATTTAAGCCACGGCTTAAATTTGAGACGTGACTTAAACATGGTTGGTTCCACTTAAAATTGTGTTCAATGTTTCAAGATTTAAGCCGGCGCGCAGTTGAAACCGGGTTTTGGGGATTTAAGACGCGGCTCAAATTCATTAAATTCGGACACTGTATAAACATTTCATACTTTTATTGAACTAGAATAGATTAAACCCAATGTTATATTTTTGATGCTCCCTAATAGAATCAGAATTGATGAAAATTAATGAACACCCTGTATTGTATTTTAGAAAATTCTGAAGCCAAAATTGATATAAAATAACACCCTGTAGCTCTTGGCAATGAGTAGTCCATACACTTGTTTATCTTGCAGGAAGAGGAAACATAGTTTTGGCAAGAAATATCTAGTTCTCAGTCTTATAATTCTATTAACAGAACCTTTAATATAAAAATGAATAACATTTGCGCAAGAAATAAAAAACATACCAAAACATTACACGTTGTTTGTTTTGAATGTTTGAAGTCAGATGTATTTCCCTTCACGTTAAGTACGTAAAGGTATTTGAATATTATTACATTAACTATTATCTAACTGAATTGCAAAGTAACATATATTATTTGATTTCAAAGAGAAAGACACTTAAATTTTCCTAGAAGGGGATTTCATTTGGCATAATGTCCCTTTTCCCTTATGTGTGTAATGTACAGTTGTACTGTCTGCACCGTAAGTACCGTACATTTTGTTCTAACACTGGTCAAAAGTAAACTCGGAACGGTTCACCAGAGATAAGAGAGTTAAAGAGATCGATTATCAGCTAAAATATGCTATATTTTCCACAGCATGTTCTATTGTGTTCTTAAATTGACCCTCTTAGCTGAATATTTTAGTTAATCCACCGTACTTAGCTGAAGAAAAAATATTAGCTGAAGATCTTAGCTGAAGATTTAAAATTCAACAGATATCCTGCTTAGCTGAAGAAAAAATCTGTACGCACAGAATAAAAAGTGTTACACGACTAATCAGCAAACATAAAAAAGGATTGAATTCATAAATGTTGTGTTTCATGTTTAAAATTGGAGTATTTCTTTAAAAGTTGTAAAACTTGACCCCTGAATGGGTATTATGTTCAACAAGTGGCGGTGAGATGGCACTCTAAAAACCTAGGAAGTCAAAAACATAGCATGTCATGCCGGGTCAACTTATATGCCTAACGTAGCCCACCCTGTGAAAGGAGATAAGCAGTCTGTGTAGTCTTTAGGTTTAACGTTACAAATATAGATGTGTAAATATTTAATTATTTAAACAGTAGGGTTTTTCAAAATTTCCTGAATTCATGGAACATTGCTATTCTTATTTTAAATGATCTACCATTAGAAATCCATAGATATTGCATTGAGCCCATTTCTAATGTTTCTAATATTTAAACAGTTTTATACACTGGTTTTGTACAATTTGTGACCAGAGCTGACAACTTTAGAATGGTGGATATTGAGATAAATTCTTGAGCCTCTATTTTTCTTAAAATCGAAACTAACCTAATCTTGAACATGTATCCTGAAAAGTGTATAAAATTCAACCAATCAGAATCGCATATATGAAGTCGATAAATTTGAAATTTTGCGCGCCATTTAGGATTATGTACAGAAACTGGAGTGACTCTCCAAATTAAAAAAAACAGTTTTGATTTTTCTCTACTATATCCAAAAAAGAACGGTTTAAGAAGAAAATCAAAAGTGTGTCCATTGGATACTCAGATTAAGTGATCGGGATTAAGGATATGTCATTCTGAAGTTTTCAGCTCAGTTTATATAATTGTTATAACCTATGCATTCGACTTTTAGCTGATCTAAGAAAACAGGATTTAAGAACTGTTTTATTTAAAATCTTGAATCTATTGCACAAGATTGTAATGTAAAATCTAGAAATCTAAACAAATTTTGCGTGAAACAAAATATAATATACAATCAGAGCTGGGAACTTTTGAATGATGGATGATTAATTAATCAATCAGGATTCCATTCTAAAGTTTTCAGCTCAGATTCCTTTAGACCAAGAATGGAAATAACCCATATGATTAACTTTTTATGTTCCGACTAGAAACTACAGGGTGACCACATTTAATTTACTTTAGTCTTGTCATGAATTACACCACTTTACCTTTGTGTACGGGATAAATCTTTAATAATAATAATAATAATATTTCAATCGTATATTGTTAGTATATTGGTAGATATATGTTTATTAATTTCAAAATACCATTTTATAAATAAACTCCTATCTACATTTTGTTTTATTGTGGAATATATCTTTTTTGGAAAACTTGTACTCTGGATTTAGAAATTTGAAAAAAAAATCTTTCGGAAAAATTGGCGCGAGTGCGTTTTAAGGATTCCACCATTATTTAATCCTAGAGTTGTTGGTCAATATCAGATGAATTTTTAAACTTCAATTTAATGATAATTCAACATGATTTTTATTTTTTTCTGACCCCGCGATTTAAAAGCTTCGGCTCGAGCCGTAATTCCTTAAACCCGACTTTAAGACTCAATTTTGATGACAACTTGTGTCACGTGATTGACAGCTGCGAGATCTTAAACTCGACTCGACTCGAAAAAAAAACCGATCTTGGTTTGTGTTAGTGGAAAACAAGGCTCTGCATGTTGAGTCTTAAAAGACCCTAAATGCGCCAATTCCTACCTTAAAAATCCGCCAAATAGAATATTAAACCGTTTTTTGAACTCAACTCTGTGGAGCATAATATGCAGCTAGAATCTGAGAGCTCAAGTTGTAAATAAGGCCCAACGACAGTGAAGACCTGAGTCGTATTTTCTTGAATCTTTTCAATCGCCAGCTCTGTTGACTGAGCAGTGTCACCAATGTGCAATGACTTTTAAAAAGTTTTGCATATTTTCTTTGCTTCTAAATTTTTAGCCAGAAATTTGAATATTTCTGATTTAAATATTTCAAATTCCAAATTGAGAATCGAGATGAAAACCTGAAATCAAATACATTTTTTAATATAATCAGTCAGATTAGATGCTGGTTTGTGTTTAAATAACATTTCTAATAATATCAGTTANTTTAAATAACCATTTTTAATATAATTAGTTAGATTAGATGTTGTTTAGTGTTTAAATAACATTTTTAATAATATCAGTCAGATTAGACGTTGGTTCGTGTTTAAATAACTTTTTTAATACAATTAGTTAGATCAGATGTTGTTTTGTGTTTAAATAACACTTTTTAATATTATCAGTCAGATTAGACGTTGGTTTGTGTTTAAATAACATTTTTTAATATAATTAGTTAGATTAGATGTTGTTTTGTATTTAAATAACATTTTCTAATATAATCAGTCAGATTAGACGTTGGTTCGTGTTTAAATAACTTTTTAAAATATAATTAGTTAGATTAGATGTTGTTTTGTATTTAAATAACATTTTCTAATATAATCAGTCAGATTAGACGTTGGTTCGTATTTAAATAACATTTTTTAATATAATCAGTCAGATTAGACGTTGGTTCGTGTTTAAATAACTTTTTAATATAATTAGTTAGATTAGATGTTGTTTTGTGCTTAAATAACACTTTTTAATATTCAGTCAGATTAGACGTTGGTTCGTGTTTAAATAACATTTTTTTAATATAATCAGTCAGATTAGACGTTGGTTCGTGTTTAAATAACTTTTTTAAATATAATTAGTTAGATTATATGATGTTTTGTGTTTAAATAGCATTTTTAATATAATTAGTTAAATTAAATGTTGTTTTGTGTTTTTCTAAACTAAAGGAGTTTTGTTTTTGTCATAAACTCTGATTTTCTAATTTCTTTATCTTTGCAACCCAATGTCGTAGATCTTAGATATTTCAAACTATGAATTCTGTTGGATGAAATAGTCTTAGTTTGAAATATTAAAGGTTTACACATTCATGTTTAAAGATTAGAAGATTTGATTTTGTGACAATAACTCAAATCTTTTAAGACCCAGCACAGGCAGAAGGGAAGAGTATGCATTAAAAGTCACCTTTTTTGTTAATTCCATATTGACTGATTTGAGGATTTTTTTTATGGTAACTAATAAATAATAACTGTGACCTCTTCGTCATTAATATGGAACTTTCATTGTGATTTATCGAGGGAATTCATGCTGGATTCACAACCCTACCGTTAAAATCTTATATTTTCTACGTTGCCTCTGCAGCAGCAATCTTCAACCACCTTGGTAAAGTACCGACAAGAGAAAATAATTCATTTCGTTGTGGAATCATGATACTTGCCATTTAATTAATGGCGGGTGATATAAAATTACGTCTACAGTCCACGGTGGACTAAACCAGTGGGGTCGGTCAAATAGGCCTAGGATTAGGCCAGGTCCTCTAAAAAATCTGAACGCGCCATGAGAGTTGTCATGGTTAGCCATCCGACGGGACTATGCCAAGAAAATTGACCCCTGTCGTATGTTGGTCAGGTTAGGGCGACGTACTGTACCAAAGGATCGGGTCAGTATACGCTGTTATCTGGCAGGACCGTACAAACTGGGGAGGTCCTGTTCGAATTCAAATTTACCACGGCCCAAAGTGAGTCCTTATAATAGAAAAGTGTTTAATCCCTAAAAAGCTTGTCGTTCATTTTATACTTTACAATAGAAAATAAAAAAGAATGAGTTTTCAAATAGAAATGTAATCAAGGAGATTTAAATGGTTTTACTAATGTCTATTTTATTTTGCAAGTTAATTCAATTTAATATTCTACTTCAAGTTTTTCCCTTTCTATGGAAATTTGGGTGGGATTCGTCAAAAGATACAGGTTCTGGCACTGAAGATAAATATGTTTAGCAAATTTAGCCCTGCCATCCCCCCTCCCATCCCATCCCATTTTTGTGCTTTGAATTTTTAGGGGATTTTCCCTTTTTACGTAGAGGTGTTAAAGGTATTTTTTTTAATTTTAAATTTCTAAACTTTTATTTTCTTTTGTAAAAAGCTTGACGTCATACGTAAGTATTTCCTTTTAGGGACGGCCTGTGGCCGAATTTAAAGAATTCAAGCCGCGGCTTAAATTTGGTTGGTTTCACTTAAAATTGTAGTCAATTTTTTAAGATTTAAGCCGACGCTCAATTGAAACCAGTTTTTGGGGGATTTGAGACGCGACTTAAATTTATTAAATTTGGACACGGGTTCTACATTGTCCTACCTTCTCTATATCCATTTTGAACTTATTTAGATAATTAAGTGGAAAGATTTGTTGGTTAATAATTTTTCCTGTAATCTACGACTGAAAGGAAAATAGTTTTATGTAAATTTAATTATACTCCCCGGGGGTATTATAGATAAATACCAACAATGGCATTATTGTATGGAGTGGGGTCTAATGTCAAATTTAATAATACCATTTGTGCAGAAAATGGTTTCCATTACAGTGCTCTAAACTAAATATAAATATCATTATTCGCAAAATTAGAAGTATTCAAAAATCTGTTATACTGGTATAATACCCTGAATAGGGGGAAATAAAAGGCAACTAAAAGTAATTTTTACTAATTTGAAAATTCTCATTATACTTAATGCCTACATTTTTAATAAGAAACATATTCTAGCTAATTTGATAATGTCCAGTTGGAAAGAAGATATGAAACCCTAGCTTAAAAGTTCAAAAAGGGACTTTTATTTGTCAATTTTATTTAAACCTAAACAAGCTGCAGGGCTGCAGGGGAGCGTCAAATGCTCCCCATCCCTTTTTTTGACCTAGCATCTCATTTTTGACTTTGGGACTTTTTGATATTTAATGAATAATAGTTTAAGGGATTTTTTAATGTATACAGTATATACGGGACAGAAAAAAGGCCGGTCCGTGCTGAAAATATCTAAAATAGCCCAACACTTTTTTGTGATTAAAAACTACAGGTCAACCCTTAAAAAATGGATGTAAAGACATGTGTAATATTTCAATATTTGCCGAAAACACAAAAAAAAATATTTTTTACATTTTCAAACTTTTTTTACCTTTTTTCCAACCTCGTTAGCAGCCAAACTATTACATTTAGCGGTTAATTTTTTTAATGAGCTGGCTTTGACAAATTGGGCTATAGACATCCATTGCAACCATAATATATTTACTCTCAGGCTTTTTTTTTCGTGAATTTCATAATTTTTTTTCCGCCAAAAATCGTAAAGTTTGTAAAAATACACTGTTGAACATACCATAACATTTATTTTTGAATTCAAATTTTTACAAAATTTGTTAAAAAAGTAGTAAATTTTTTCGTTGCCTGTTGAATCTTCTTTTCAGCTGAATTATACATCTGTTGGCTGCTGAATATTCATTTAGCTGGTCATACATCTGTTGGCTGTTGAATATTCATTTAGCTGATCATACATCTGTTGGCTGTTCCTCTTTTGTAGATCTACGCGATACGCATTCTAATCCTTTGTAGAAAAAGGAAATATGTATTTTTACGCAAAAATTTCTGCTTTTGTTTTTCCCTAATATTCCACATATTTCCCAGAGCTGCAGCTCTCTTTCAGACATATTTCTTTTTCATACTTTCCTTATTTTTATAACACGTAATAAATATCAAATTAAGTAGAATATTAAGTTAATGTTTGTGATTCATGCAGTGGTGTCAAATTAAAGTTTTTTAACTTATAAAATTTGTTGCTTCAATTTTTGTAGTTTAAGTTTTAATTTAAAAAGTACATATTTTGTGTATTTGTAAAATAATCTAAAAAAAATGTAAATAAAATGTTTATGTTTATTTGTGGGGAAAAGGAACCATTAATCCTTTGTATAGAAGACTCTGCCAAAATTTAGTCCTTGTATGATAGTTATTATTCATGTATAACGATAAATAGATCATTTTATCAACTATTACGTATTTTTTTACTATGTTGGTCTTCAAACAGACCTCTTCGTTGCAAACAAATAATTGTTAAGATTTTCAAAAATTTATAAATTTAAATGTTTTTAAAGCAAACTTTATATTCTTATCTTCAATCAATGGAAGTTGAAACCCCTGAAGCTAGGTATTATAATTAATTTGAATTTTTCTGAGAGTAAATGTCATTCCTTTCTATGTAAAGAGTTGCCTTTTACAAGATTTTAGATTAGCGGGATTCAACATCTTGTACCAAATACTTAATTTCTTTTTAGAAAGATGAATTCAATAAATTAGACTGGACTGAACCAATTAATTAATGTTGATTGTTACTCAATGGCCAAAGGTCATCCTTGCTTTATTATGGCATTTTTTACAAATAAAAATAAGAATAAATTAAATCTATTTATATTGTAAGTGCAGATTTACAAAGTTTTTGGTTTGAAATACAATTAAATAAAACAATACAGTGATTACCATAAAACTCTAGGAAAGGAACACGACATTAAAGCAATGCTAAAGTGCATTTAATGCTGTTACAGAGCAAATAACTGAACTAGCAACTTATTGAATTAAAGTGAAATGGGTCTGTTTATAACTCCACAATCGCTGTGCCTTATGTTCATTGAACTATTTAAAGTATTAACTTGAGTCTAAACCTTGACTTCATATTCCAGTGTTTTCTGGTTATCACTGTAGTATCAGAGTAAAACTTAAAGGAGATATTAAAAATTTCTTACAATTTGATCAAACAATAATAATTCAAAATGTCCAGTAAAATATGCAACAAAAAAGAACAGTAAAATAACACATATAAATTTAATATCTGGCATGGTTTGAATTCATTTGAGAAGCCTACAACAAGGACATGAAAAAAGTAACAAACTTAAGTTTTTTCCCCTAACATAATTTCTTTTTATGGTGTAAATTCAAAATGTCAGGGACTATTATATATTTAATGATTAACATAAAGAAGACTATAAGTTAAATTATTGAACTTACTAGAAGTGATTTAACGTAGTTCAACTATTTTTGCTATCCAAAAAAAAGTGAACTCCCACCACAAAACTTAACTTTTCTAAACCCTAATCTTGGCAACCTAATGTAGTAGACTTTTGATATTTTATATTTCGGACACACGGTCACACCAACAGTCTAACTTTGAAAAATCAAAACTGCAAATGTATGCATAAATAATCAGTATGCATGGTCAAATATTTGTTGTTGCTTATTAGGCAGCCACCAACTACTGCTGCAATAAGCGAATTTTGTCGATAATAAACGATTTGTTTGTCATATAAAAGCGATTATTTTTTTTCATGTTTAAAGATGTGTTGTCTTTTAATTGGGTGCCAGCCAACTTTCACACCCGAGTGGGCCGTTTTTTTCGCTTTATTTTGAATTTAAAATTTGATGTGAGTTTGTGACTAGTGTTCAGTTTCTATAGGTTTCTGATTACCAGTTTCTTATCCAAGCGTGCGTTAATTCCCGAACCCTGCAAACAGTTGAATCTAAAATTAGATTTTATTTGGTTGAAAAAGGAAAAGTTGTGAAGTAAGGTTTAAATATATATCTGTTAGAGCGTGAATTTGAGAATTGTAAATATAAGTTTTAAAGTTTGAGTTTGGTGCAAAACCTCAGTTCCTTTCTCAGATGTAAAGTAAGTCGTTTTTTTTGGAAGCGGATGCATCTTTAAATACTAGCTGAAACACCCGGCGTTGTCCGTGAAATAAAAAAAAAACAAACATTAACATATATACATGATTGAAGAGCTTTTTATTTTATAGATATAAAGTAGAAATCTCTTATTGTCTGTGTATATATTCTCTTATTGTCTGTGTATTCGATCTTACATCTCATGAACTCCTTGATTGATTTGCAAAGCTGGATCCCCATGGAAGCTAGGTTTTTTTATCTTACTATATTCTTCTTAGTTAAAAACACTTTTTGAATGAGGATCTATGGAGAAAATAAGGATCGGAGAAGAGAAGTGGTTCCAGGATATATAAAGAAGGATAGAATTCGAATGAGGATCTAGGAGAAAAGAAAGATCAGAGAAGAGATGTGGTTCCAGAACAGGTAAAGAAGGATAGAATTTGAATGAGGATCTAGGAGAAAAGAAGGATCTGAGAAGAGAAGTGGTTCCAGGATAGATAAAGAAGGATAGAATTTGAATGAGAATCTAAGAGAAAAGAAGGATCTGAGAAGAGAAGTGGTTCCAGGACAGATAAAGAAGGATAGAATTTGAATGAGGATCTAGGAGAAAAGAAGGATCGGAGAAGAGAAGGGGTTCCAGGATAGATAAAGAAGGATAGAAATTGAATGAGAATCTAGGAGAAAAGAAGGATAGGAGAAGAAAAGTGGTTCCAAGACATATACAGAAGGATAGAATTTGAATGAGGATCTAGGAGAAAAGAAGGATCGGAGAAGAAAAGTGGTTCCAGGATAGATAAAGAATGGAATAGAATTTG
Organism: Eurytemora carolleeae; assembly: GCF_000591075.1. Classification (NCBI taxonomy): domain Eukaryota; kingdom Metazoa; phylum Arthropoda; class Copepoda; order Calanoida; family Temoridae; genus Eurytemora; species Eurytemora carolleeae. Next base: position 34,012 of record NW_019396633.1, on the reverse strand, counting down.
AATGAGGATCTAGGAGAAAAGAAGGATCTCAGAAGAGAAGAGGTTACAAGATAGATAAAGAATTGAATAGAATTCGAATGAGGATCTAGGAGAAAAGAAGGATCGGAGAAGAGAAGTGGTTCCAGGATAGATAAAGAAGGATAGAATTTGAATGAGGATCTAGGAGAAAAGAAGGATCGGAGAAGAGAAGTGGTTCCAGGATAGATAAAGAAGGATAGAATTTGAATGAGGATCTAGGAGAAAAAAAGGATTTAAGAAGAGAAGTAGTTCCAGGATAGATAAAGAAGGATAGAATTCGAATGAGGATCTAGGAGAAAAAAAGGATTTAAGAAGAGAAGTAGTTCCAGGATAGATAAAGAAGGATAGAATTCGAATGAGGATCTAGGAGAAAAGAAGGATCGGAGAAGAGAAGGGGTTCCAAGACAGATAAAGAATTGAATAGAACTTGAATGAGGATCTTGGAGAAAAGAAGGATCGGAGAAGAGAAGTGGTTCCAGGATAGATAAATAAGGATAGAATTCGAATGAGGATCTAGGAGAAAAGAAGGATTGGAGAAGAGAAGTGGTTCCAGGATAGATAAAGAAGGATATAGAATTTGAATGAGGATCTAGGAGAAAAGAAGGATCGGAGAAGAGAAAAGGTTCCAGGACAGCTAAAGAAGGGTAGAATTCGAATGAGGATCAAGGAGAAAAGAAGGATCAGAGAAGAGAAGGGGTTCCAAGAACAGATAAAGAAGGATAGAATTTGAATGAGAATCTAGGAGAAAAGAAGGATTTAAAAAGAGAAGTAGTTCCAGGATAGATAAAGAAGGATAGAATTCGAATGAGGATCTAGGAGAAAAGAAGGATCTGAGAAGAGAAGTAGTTCCAGGATAGATAAAGAATTGAATAGAATTTGAATGAGGATCTAGAAGAAAAGAAGGATCGGAGAAGAGAAAGGGTTCCAAAAAAAGATTCTAGGAGGGCGATGAAGGAGGAATTAAGGGGTTGGGGGATACATATTGAGTCTATAGGATGGGATAAAGGAGGGATGTAGGAGGATAAGAAGGAGAGGTTTCAGGATAGATCAGGATTATAAAAAGGGAAAAGGTTCTAAAAGGATTAGGGTAGCTCAACAAAATATTCTAGGATATGGTAGGTATGTAGTAAATGCTGTACTCTTAAAACTTAGTCAAGAATTGTATCAGTCCAGGTACAACTCGTCAGCTATAAATGTCAACTAGGACACAAACTCTTTAATGTCAAACCAATGGACACAATCTTATTGGCTCTGAATGTCTACAGGGACACCCTCATAGCTATCAAACACGCTCTTAACCGATGAATACCCCTCTTATAGGCCCAATCTCAGCTCGTATGTTTCAACTAGGGCTATTCGGCTCTGAATATCACACAGGGACACAAGCGTAGCTATCAAATCTCTGGCACGATCTCAGCTTGTTTGTTTCAAAAAGGACACTGTTATAAAGTTAATAGACATAATTACAATTCCTACGTCGTAGGAAAAAGCTGGATTTCAGTTCAAAGCAAGCCTATTTGTATAAGTAACTAGCTTAGCAACTCCTTAATCGATTTTCCTCGAATGCTGATTGCTGATCTCTTAGCCTTGTTTGAAATTTCAAATTTATAATTTATAGCTAACATATATTCCAGGCAGAGCTGCATGGTTGTTTGGTTTGGAGGCTTTACAAAAGTCTGAAAAGTTTATTGTAAAACAAAGTTGTATCCTGTAAAAGTTTGATTTAAGGCAGAATCCATCAGTCATTGTTTAAATAATTGGTAAAGAAATCTGCTCACGTGAATACATTGAACCCCCTGCACCACCTTTCCAATTCAAAAAGTTGCGTGCCCGACTAAGCAAATTAAGAGAGATATAGTTTTTTTTTCTTGAAAAGTTTTTTCTTAAATTTTTACAACTTTGTCGTATAAACCCCCAAATAGTTGTTGAGGAAGAGGAACCACAACTAAAAAATTTTATTTTTCGAATAGAAAATCAAAAATATCTGCATCATTTTTGTTAAGGCGAAGATTTTTTCAATCTGATGTTACTTTTGATATTTCAAACTTTGACAATCTGATGTTTCTTTGATATTTCAAACTTTGACAATCTGGTGTTTCCTTTGATATTTTAAACTTTGACAATCGGATGTTTTCTTTGATATCTCAAACTTTAACTATTTTGATGTGGCAGAATTTATAGTTTAACACATATATATCAAAGGTTTACTACAACAAGTTAAAAAAAATCATTTTATTTTGCAAATAAAATTTTATCCTAACAGTATATTTTTTCTAAAAGAGCAAAACAACACCATTTAGTTTCAGTAATTAAGAAAATATTGAATTTATTTTAAATCTAAAAAATTATCAACATTTGTGCAATTTATAAAATTAAGCTATAATTTATCAAATTTAAGTGTCTAGAATAAAGTTCTGAAAAAAATTTGGACCTTTTCAGAACAAGAAATATCATGTTTTTCTGGAATATTTCTTTATTACATTGCAAAACGTAAAATACGTTTTAGAAGGAACTGATTTATTGCCTCAAACTATAAATTTCTAATCCTTATTTCATTATTTTAACCCTAGATATTTCAAACTGTGAATTTTGCTCGAGCAAAAAGTTTAAATTTTAAAATATCACAATCAGGTTGCAAAGTTATAGGAATCAGGAAGTTAGAGTTGTTGGGATATGCTCAGTTCCTGTGTGCCCATGTAAAAGTTAACACGCATAATTTTAGAATTAAATAACAAGTCAGAACTCTTGTTAATCTCCGGATTTAGCATTGATCTCAATCATCCGGGTTCATTTAATTCCTCTTCGATTTCCTTTAGGCCTAATTGAAATCAAGGTATCAAACTAAAAGTCCCCTCGATGGATGTCGAGATCAAGTGTTCAATACTATTCAAACGTTCCGTTCTTTTATTACATTTTCATAAACAAACGTAAACTCAGTTAAATTTCTCATCTTTAAATCTAAGAAAATACAACATTTCTAAAACTTGTATCTGAGATGGAATTTAAAGAATTTGAGCCCCGGTTTAAATCTGCCAAAACCCGGTTTAAATTAAGCGCCGGTTTAAATCTTGAAACATTTGATACAATTTTAAGTGGAACCAACCATATTTAAGCCGCGGCTTAAATTTAAACCGCCGCTCAAATTCTTTAAATTCGGCCACTGTTTAAATAAGGTACAGTGAAGAGTATTAGATAGAGTCGTTCTCGTATATATTAATACAAAAGAGACGACATTTTTTTAGATTCCTACCAAGCTTTCAGACAGCATGGAAAAAAGAAAAGATGTCAATTAAATTTAACCTTCTCTTTATATAACTTTTAAACTTGTAATTTGAAAAAATCTTGTTGGAAAAAAACTAAATAGAAAAGTCGTCTTTATTGTATTAATATAAACGGCGTTCACTGTAGCTAAATACAATAAGATTATTATATATATGTACTAAGAATCCAAAGAACTGCTAAACATTGTAATCTATATACTTGATGCTGTAAGCAGAAGAAAACAAGAACCACTAGAGAAGGAGTTGAACCCTGAAATATCAATGAATTATTTTATTAAAAGTTTAAATGATTTTATATAAATAAGAATATTTTAGATGTACGTTTATGACAAAATGAACTGAAATATTACCATAATCCAATATCTTTGCAATATTTAAACTTTGAACAGAATCCATGGATTGAAATATCAAAGGTTTATGATATCGGGTTGCATTGCAAAGATGAGATTTTTTGGCAATTACTTAGTTCCTTTACAAAACAGCGAATATTAGTTTAACTCTTAACCCTATTCCCGCTGGGGGGGGGTCAATTTGACCCCCCCCTTTAGTTTTTTTTACATAACTCAAAAAGTATTGGTCTGAGGCTGTTGAAATTTTCTGACTTTTCTTACATACCCAAAGCCCTCCCTTGAGGGCTAAAACCGGGCTTTAATACTAACTGCCTGAGTCCTCAGGCACACTGCCTGAATGACTGCTTTTGCCTGTAACAAACTAAATCTTTGTTTTGACCCACTTTCACTTGTCAGATTTTGATAAAATTTAGCTTTTTGGAAAGCGTATGACATAAGGAAACGGATTGCACAAGTTTTGCGAAAAAAATTGCAAATTTTTTGCAAACAACCTGTCAAAGGAAATTTGCACATTTTTAGTTTTTCTTGATTAAAAATCAGGTTAATTAAAATTTTGCAAAAATTTTTGCATATTTGAAATGGCATGGTCAAGGGCTTTTCAAAAATGTATAATTTGTCATTTTTTGGACAATTTTTTTTTTGCAAACATTTTTACTATAAAACTGGATTTTGCGATAAAAAATTCAATTTTCGCAAATTTGCAAAATTTTTTGCAGATTCTAAAAGTAGAGCACAAGAGCTTTCTAATGATGTATCATTTGTCATATTTGGACATAAAACATGGGATTTAGAGGGGGGGGGGGACAAATTGACCCCCCCCCCAGCGTATCCTGGTTTTCAAGTACCCCAGCAGGGATAGGGTTAAAATACAGATTTGGAATAAAAAAAATGTTCTTAAAAAATTAATTTTTTAGAACCTAAAAATGATTGTAATAATGTGTTACAAATTCTTAAGAAGTACACCTTATACATTTTATAAAGAGTATTATATACAACAAACTTTAACTTTGTTTCTTTTCCTAAATAAGTAAAGTTTCTACAACATTTTTTAGAACTTTATTTCCTGAGAAGTCTATATCAGGGAGAAGGTGGGATAATGCTCAAGGTTTTTACATAACTTGGATATTTTCTTTTCTTCTTTACAACCTAATTGTTGATTTATTTACTTAATTAACAGGGGTGGAGAAAAGGTTTTCACACACACACAAACGAACCAACAGAAAAAGTAATTGTAAATCTGTATCACGTCACATGGACACTAACTAAGTGCATCCATGTTTCAGAAAATACTTTCTCATTCTTGGTGAACAATTTTTTATCAAGTTTTCTTGAAAGAACTGTCAGATAAAAAATAATCGAATCGGTAATTTATTCATGGGTTTTTATATATGGTTTAGCTACTATAGATACTATCATGTAAATTTAACGGATCTGGATATATTTCAGAAAGCTGTGACTTTCAATCACAACTTGAACAATTATACATGATCTTTTAGCCTTTTTTTCTTAAAAACTTTTTTGTCTGCATATTCGCTTTGAATTAATAAGAACATTATAGACAAAAATACGTATGATTTTAAATAAAGAAACCGAATGCTTCCCACTCTGGTTAGTCCGGGGTGAGATACTAATTAGATGGTAATAGCTTTGTCTGTTTCTTCAGAAAACTTGTTTTTTTTTTTCCCCAGAATTTTCACTTCCGGAATTTTTTCTTCCGCAATTTGTGCTTCTGACGACTAATTCTGGATGTTTTTGTGAGAAAATGTAATTATGCTAAACAAAATAATAAAAATCTGGAGATGGTAGGAAAATAATCAGGTTTAGAATTAATTTCCCATATTTCTCAAAGAAACAGTTATTTAAACTGGCGTTTTGTAATCCATGGACCATTATTGATTTGAAATGCAACTGTACAATTTTAACTAGAATCGACGATTAAGATAAAAATCATTTATTTTATTTGAAAATTCTTGTGTGAAATTTTTTTTTCAGGTTTCTACTATAATTCTAAACTCTAAAGTCAATGTGAATCAAGGGGGGAAAGGCACGCCACACCCGTATACTTTAATGTCCGCAATTGACAAACATAATATTGCGGCACCGCGCCCATATATGTCTTCCAGCTAAATGTATTTACTTATTATTCAAATTTGGATCACCGATTTAACTCATTCCTTAATTTTAACTTTAAATCGGTGGTTCAAATTTGAACCGGCAGAAGGTAGTTCAGCGAAGCAGATCAAATTCATAAAATTGGGTCCCAAGAATGAACTACCTGATCAAGACTAGATTGTGCTCCACCAGGTGCTCCAGCTCCATCTTGAAGTCCAGCAGGATCCTTCTCATCTTAAATATTCTAATTTTAGAAAAAAAAATATAGAACCTGTTTGGTAGTCTGGCAATAAAGTCGAAGTCCGCAGTCCAAATAAGTCAACATCAATATTAGTAAAGCAATGAAATTAGTCACATTAAAAGTATATAATGCACATAGCAAGTTAATTGACATGATTATGAATCATGAATCAGCGACAATCCTTTTTATGTTTCATTTTATCACCGCTAGAATGTGTTCTCTCCGCGTTATTTCCAAAAATATGGAATTTGATTGATTTAAAAGAAAAGTCGCCATGTTCTATGTAGATAGTTATTCAAGTTAAATCTGTAAAAAAAAAACTGTTTATCATGTGGATAAACTTAGTCTTTACTACCTTCTTCGCCCTGTTCATAAACATGTTTTTAATAACATATGTTACCCTTCCGCTGAGTACCCTCCCTTTCTCATAAACTTCCTCACCACCTTATTACCTTTTTCCTAATATATCATCATTATTAAGTTTAAAATGTGCATTGTAAAGTACAATCACGTAATCATTTACAATTCTCATTCGCTTAAAATGAGCCAATCAATTTAAAAACAACCTCCTCTGGTTAAGCGGGTCCAAACTATATAGCGAATCGTGAATTTGTATTATCTCGTATTTTTTAGTTAATAATATAAAAAATATAAAAAAAGGTACAAGCTATAGGACCTTAATCATTCCTGAATTAGTAAAATAATTTTTGGGGTGAATTGTGAACATCCCTTATAATAGCCTGATTTTAATCACAGATTTGTAAAATATAATTTTTAGATAAATGGGAGGAAAGTTAATTTTTGTTATTATCCTTTCCTATTTATTGCAATTTAAAAAGAGAAAATCCTATATTTAGCACCCCCCGTATAAGTTCAACGTATAGTTTTCATATTAGACGAAAAAGTAAAAAAAAAATCGGATTTGTTATGTTGCGCGCATTTAATAGCTTATTGAATAGTTTTTAAGAATTTTAACAAAATTAAAAACTATTTTTTTTTAAATATTTGGTCATCATGACATATTAGTTTTCTTGTAAATTGCAATGAAATATCTCGACTTTCATTTAGTGTCTATAGCTAATATCTACCTCCCGGTACGACTGGGTCAAACTTTTAAAAGTTTTTAAATTGTGAAACTATATATAAATAAAGCCATTGCAACGAAAAAGCTTGGTTTTCTTTCTTAAAGAATTTCTCTTGATAAATGATAGCCAAGACTTGCGTAGACATGGAAAGGGTTGGAAAGCCGTATAAAATGCGTAAAAAAGGCCTGTAAAGGCCTGGATTGGCATGGAAAGATGTGGTAAGGCATGGGAAGCGTTGAAAGACGTCTGGAAAGACGTTTAAGGCGTGGATACACTATGCATCTGATAAATGTTGATAGGATTTGTAAAGATCGCACTAAAAATTCAAGGGCGGCATAAAATGTAAAATATTTGAATATTTTTCATGCATTTTCTTTTCTTAGCAAATTTGAGAGATATTGTTTCTCAGAATAGAACGGTACCTATTCCTATATAGGAATGAATGAGCAGTCTTATCTTTGATAAAATGTCGATTTGATCTGAAGTTTAGGAATTACAAATAAAAATAACCGCATGAAAAGAAATATTTAAACGCTTGAATTGTTGCTAAATGATAGTCGTTAAGCGCTCTGCAAGCCTATTAGCATAGCAGTTGTTTGACATTTTTGCTTCAAATTGTATTATTAGATAGCTGCTAAATTAGAGACGAATTCTAAGTTGTTTCTCAATTGTGATGAATTCCATGTACGTATAAAGAATACAATCCAATATTTCCAATATAACTCATCTTTTTTCCGAATTTTTTTTTATCAAAATTATAAAACCATGTGAATTTGCTTATTTATACTTGTGTGGAAAATCAAAACTAGTTGAACCGCGAGGTCGTAAAGTCGTATTTGAAATTTTCCTTCTAAATGATAATTTTTAATTCCATTATCCAATAAGTTAAAAGGTGCCAATCATACTTTGCATGTTTTCTATCGACAATTCAAGTAAGATCTGCATTGCTAAAAGTTTAAAATGCAATTCCAAGTATCCTTTAACACGAACTTTATAATAATATGATTTGCCAAAGTATTAAATAATTAAACTTTAATTTAGCATGATGTTTAAGTATATCCCCGTCATTCTTAGAAAAAGGTCAAAATCAAGTACACAAACATATTCAAGACAGGCCTTTTAATTGATGAGGTAGAACAAATATTTCAAGAAAAATTTGAAAGTCTTACTCGATATTAAAAATCAACTGATTTAGTAAAAATTTGTCTGTGCACACTGCACAATGGCTAAATTTCTTTTTCATAGAACTATTTAAAGTTATTACTTGATTCAGTTTTATGATTACCACTGTATATTCATAATCATGGACCACTGGTTTTCAGAATAGATTCCAATCATGTTCAACCAATTTTCAGCGCTGAATCTTTCAAAAGAAGATTTAAAGTGACTTCTTTGATCAATCTTCAACCTCAAAATTCATTCATTTACATTCTTATTGACGGTCTTTTTTCTGCTTTTTATATTTTCAAAAATTTAGAAATGTCTATATAAATTATAAATAACAAATAATTAATTTCTCAATCAAACTTTATTTTTCTTATCTGTACATTGTTCATGTTTGCAACACTTCAGAATTGCATACTACCCCCACCGTGACATCAAGAATTCAGTATAATTTTTAGAATACAGGGTTCAGAGGAATAGTTCTTTCTTATAAATTGGCTAGTTACAAGGACATTAAAAAAATTAATTTCGTTTTATTTTCAAAATTAGCCGAAGTATGATTGAAGGATAGACGATCAAGAAAAAATGAAGAACAAGAAATATAGAAATCTAAAAATATTTCCATCTGATATCATATAGATATTCAAAAATATTGTAAAATTTAAATAAAATAAATTTTTTAAGTTAAACATAGTTTGAAATATAAAAATCTAAGAGAAGCAAAAAAAGATGGTGTCTTAGTTTAAAAAGCAATCTTTTAGTTTTAGATTTTTGAAATCAATCTTTAAGTTTTGTTTTCATTTTGAAAAGCAAATAAAGATCTTTTTGTACTTTCAAAAGCGTTTGATTTCTAAAAACAATCTTTATCTCGTATTTGGAAAATTGAAAAAATGTCTTTTTTTTTCAACGACAGTTTCTTCTCTGACCTTTTATTATATGAACTATAACCCAGTCAGGTGTAGAATATGATGGAACACAAGTATAGTTTCCGGAGTCCCCAGGCACTGTCCTGTCTATATTCAACCAACCCTGAACAAATTTTAAATTGTATAAGAAAGTTTATCAAAAATAACAAAACTTATGTTTGAATTGAACTTTTGATATGAAAATATAACTTTGTTCAGATACTAGTAATTTTGTTATTAAAAAACTTTGTTCTCTTTTTTTTTAAATGGCGTAAAAATAATCCTTTTATTTAGGATTAGATCCTTTTCCGTCTTTTTGCTCTTATATATTCATTAGGGAAAATATTATTAAAACTACATGTCGGAAAAAAACCTCTCCTTGTTTGCAACGAGTTTAATAGTTAATCTCTTATTTTTTTTTAACTGTGAATAGTTTTTATCAAGGGGTGGTACTCCTTTAAATATTAAAGTAAAATCATCATATTAAGAAATAGATTTATATTTATTTTAAATTACTTTTGAGTAACCTTCATGGGATGTTTAAAAAATAAAAAGCAATAGATATTTTATCTAGCTATGAGTATGTGAGAATATTCTAGAATTATTACCTGATATATTTTATCTAGATGAGTGTGTGAGAATATGCTAGAATTATTGCCTGGATAAAAAGCAATAGATATTTTATCTAGCTATGAGTATGTGAGAATATTCTAGAATTATTACCTGATATATTTTATCTAGATGAGTGTGTGAGAATATTCTAGAATCATTGCCTGGTATATTTTATCTAGATGAGTATGGGAGAATATTCTAGAATTATTTATATTTTATCTAGATGAGTGTGTGAGAATATTCTAGAATCATTGCCTGGTATATTTTATCTAGATGAGTATGGGAGAATATTCTAGAATTATTGCTTGGTATATTTTATCTAGATGAGTATAGGAGAATATTCTAGAATTATTGCCTGGTATATTTTATCTAGATGAGTATGGGAGAATATTCTAGAATTATTACCTAGTATATTTTATCTAGATGAGTATGAGAGAATATTCTAGAATTATTACCTGGTATATTTTATCTAGATGAGTATGGGAGAATATTCTAGAATTGATACCTAGTATATTTAATCTAGATGAGTATGTGAGAATATTCTAGAATTATTACCTGGTATATTTTATCTAGATGAGTATGGGAGAATATTCTAGAATTATTACCTGGTATATTTTATCTAGATGAGTGTGTGAGAATATTCTAGAATTATTACCTGGTATATTTTATCTAGATGATTATGGGAGAATATTCTAGAATTATTGCCTGGTATATTTTATCTAGATGAGTATGGGAGAATATTCTAGAATTATTCCCTTGTATATTTTATCTAGATGAGTGATGAGTATGGGAGAATATTCTAGAATTATTACCTGGTATATTTTATCTGGATGAGTATGGGAGAATATTCTAGAATTATTACCTAGTATGTTTTATCTAGATGAGTATGGGAGAATATTCTAGAATTATTGCCTGGTAAATTTTATCTAGATGAGTATGGGAGAATATTCTAGAAGTATTGCCTGGTAAATTTTATCTAGATGAGTGTGTGAGAATATTCTAGAATTATTGCCTGGTATATTTTATCTAGATGAGTATGGGAGAATATTCTAGAAGTATTGCCTGGTAAATTTTATCTAGATGAGTGTGGGAGAATATTCTATAATTATTACCTAGTATATTTTATCTAGATGAGTATGTGAAAATATTCTAGAATTATCACCTAGTATATTTTATCTAGATGAGTATGTTAGAATATTCTAGAATTTTTACCTGGTATATTTTATCTAGATGAGTATGGGAGGATATTCTAGAATTATTCTTTACTTCAGGATCCAGTAATCTCTGATCTTGGAACCAGTGTAGCACTCCGGTATCCCTGAAATATTTACAGATATATACTGTATCTTGTATAATGTATACTGTATCATGTAACATGAATTCTGAATCCCTGAAATATTTACATATATATACTTTATCTTGTATAATGTTTACTGTATCATGTAACATGTATCCGGTATCCCTGACATTTTTAAATATATACTGTATCTTGTATGATGTGTACTGTATCATGTAACATGTATCCGGTATCCCTGAAATTTTTACATATATACTGTTTCTTGTATGATGTGTACTGTATTATGTAACTTGTATCCGATATCCCTGAAATATTTACATAAAAACTGTATCTTGTATAATGTGAACTATATCATGTAACATGTATCCGATATCCCTGAAATATTTACATATATACTGTATTTTGTATAATGTATACTGTATCATGTAACATGCATCCGGTATCCCGGGGAAATGTATTCTGTATGAATTATCCCAGAAATAATTATATTTTGTTTTTTGTTATTTTTATCCAGCTTTCCGTATCCCTGAAATGGTTATGATATTTGTATCTTTTATTCCATTATTTGTATCCTATATCAATGAGAGAAAATTATTGAATACATTGTTGTCTTTGAAATGTCCATAGTTTGTGGTTTGACCCTGTAGGATATCAGTTAGCTGGGGTTTAAGAATACAATTTCGATCTAGTAAAACCAGGGTTTTCAAGATATAGTATAAACATAACTCAAGAACCCCTTAACCGATTTGCCCCAAATTTTGATTGGGGACGTTTGTCGAACCTCGGTAATCATCATAGCTTATTTTAAAAAATATCAGTTGAATTTATTTAGGCAAAGCTGGGTTCCCAAGCTTGTATTATATTCCTGTTCATTGTTCAATATTTGCAGTATTAGTGTGCTAAGTCTCTTATATAAACTGTAATCACTAAACTGAATAGATCTAATATCCTATTTTTAATTTTCAATAAAGACGATTTTTTAAAATTATATTTCTGTACAGCGCTTTAATTTCATAATCCTTATGCCTTTGTAACCTTTTGTCGTGGACATTTTAAATTGCAAACCCAAACAAATTACATGGGTTAAACACCACTGTACTACGTTTAGGATTCTTGCATATTTTGACATCACCAGGTTGGTATGAAAATAAATATCAAAAATAAAAACAACTTTAAACCATTTTAAAGTTACCTGAAATGTTGGTCTGGACCTGATGGACCTAGGTTGACCCTGCACACTAGCCGCAGCGCACTTCCAGCCTTCAGGTACAGTTCCTTTGGGCCGGTCACCTCAGCTCTAGATTTAGTTTTTTAATTAAAGGTCTGTACACATGACACTCCATTCAGATAGTGCCATGTCCGATTCACAATGTATACCATTAAAAATTTTTCCTGATCAAGTAGAAATTAGACATCCATGTTAATAATTTAAAAAATCGATTATTTTCAATTGGGGGTCTCTAGAAAAGGCATTTTTTCTGCTAAAGCAAAGGATGCTGGACATATTAGAATCAAACTCTGTTCAAGCTTAAAATACGACGTAATCACAAAGACAGCAATTTCATTAAGAATATTTTTATAATGGCTTGTACGTTTACTATATTTTTTATAATTTAAACCTTTAGTCAGGTCTATAAATATGAACCCCGACATCGGAAACTGGAAGTCTCATTAAGATTGTATATTTTTATAGAAATTATGATTTCATTCTCTTCTATAATTCATTAACAGTCAGCTATGATATGCATTTTCTGCTTCTTAAATAAAAAGTGCATTAATTTTATTTTTTCGGGGGGGAGGGGCACCCCGAACTAACCAGAGAGAGAATCCTCCCAATCTAAATTAGACAAAAATAGGGTTTAAATCGGGATAGGGTTAAATAATAGGGTTAATATTTATATCAAAATGTTGCCTCTCTTCTTTCCTGGATGCAGCAATAAGTAGAACAGAGTTAACTAACAGATTATTTTAAACTTTACATTTATTTCCTATTTCCTACAAGAACTCAACTAAGGATGGGCATTAGGCAAGTTCTATAAATGAATGGAAAGCTTTTAAAATTGATGAAAATTCCTTAAAAAACCGAACAGAAATAACCGTGAAGTTAATTGATTCTTATGCCAACTCAATCTTAACTTTAAAATTCGGTGATGTTGATGGACCAAACCTCTGAAGAGTAAAAAAGTAGATGTTAGTTTCACATTTATTGAAAGTATATTTCTGTCTGGGTTTACTCTTGTCAGTTCTATCGATATATAATAACCATCAAAATCGATAAAAAAAAAAAAAATTTTGTTAAAAATCACAAGAAAATAAAAAAACAAAAAAGATTATTCAAAATAAAAGCTTATATGTTTTGGGTAGTTTAGAGCAGGGTTGGACGAAAGACACAAAGTTCTGTAAGGATTTTTAAAAATTGGTGTAAAATTCCGTTATTTGTAGAAAACTAATGGTTATTTGTTGAACATATCCGTTATGTTAATTTAACATATAACGTTTGAAAAAAGGAGCTTGACGCCCAGCACTGCAGGTTTAGCTAGAGAATTGTTATATTTTCCAGTTCAAGCTTAGGATATAATAGTATTCTGTGTGGGACTACACATTTACTGTTTAAATATTAAGTAGGATTAGATTTATTTCTCTTCATTCTTCACAACAACATGCTCAGCTCTAATCCATAATGTCTCATTTAATGAGTCATTTTTTTGCTAGAATTGAGCCAAACAGCCGCATTTTCTCACATAGTATACAATAAACTAAGTGTAATGTTGTTGGAAAATGAATTGCTTCTTTTATAAGTATCGACAAAATTTTAAAAGACTTCCTGCTAAATATATTGTTTATAAGATAAGAAAGAAAGTTAAAGAAAGAAACTGATTATTCGCCTAAAACAATAATGTTCTTTTCCTTATTTAACTTCTCGGCTTTTAGGACGCTTCGCACCCATCTGATATTTCAACCTTTTATCGTGGCATATCAAGTGAATATCTTCTCTTTGTAAAATTGAAACAATAACAAAAAAAATCACGGATTTAATAATATTTTTTTGCGCATCTTTAAAATTTGACTAAAACACTTACTTGTGTGCATACATTTTGTAATTTTGAGCATCCAAAAACATTCCCTGGGGTCATGTGAGGTCCGTTTTAACATTTATTGGATACGGATAGGCAACGTTAACTCTTTGATTTTTAGAACTTAGACTTTTTGATCTAGCAGAATTTTTACAGTTTGTAAAAAAAATATTTCTTCTGCATCAGGTTGGTTAAGATATAAGGAGGGTAAAATAAAAGTTCCTTCAGCAAGATACAAATTGATAAAACGGGAAATTCTAAAAACACCTTACAGGGCTCCCGAGGAGAAAGGTCCGGGCCTAGAGAATTGTTTTAAAATCGGATTCTTTAAGTTGAGACATTTTTCAATATGAATTATGGTAGATGTAAAGAATGGATCAGGAATAGGATGGAACAGGAATAGGAAGGAGATGGAAAAGGATTGAACAGGAAAAGGACGGAACAGGAATAGAATGGAACAGAAACAGAATGGAACAGGAAAAAGAAGAAACAGGAATAGGATTGAACAGGAATAGGATGGAACAGGAATAGAATGGAACAGAAACAGAATGGAACAGGAAAAAGAAGAAACAGGAATAGAATGTAATAGTAACAGGATGGAACAGGAATTTAATGGAACAGGAACAGGAGGGAACAGGAAAAGGATGGAACAGGAACAGGATGGAATAGTATTAGTATGGAACAGGAACAGGATGAAACAGGAATACGATGGAACAGGAACAGGATGGAACAGGAATAGGAAGGAATATTAATAAAATGGAACAGGAACAGGATTGAACAGAAATGGAACAAACCAGGAATAGGAAGAAACAAAGAATAGGATAGAACAGAAGTAGGAAGGAGAAGAGTAAAGGATTGAACAGGAATAGAATAGAACAGGAACAGAATGAAAGGTACAGTGAAGACAACTACAGGGTGCTAACAGAATAAAACAGGAAAAAGGATGGAAAAGGAACAGGATGGAACAGGATAGAACAGAAATTGGACTGAACTGGATATGATCTAAATGAGTCAAACAATTTAATTGATTATAGGCGCAAAGTAGAAAAAGTACAGCATTATTGGAAAACAATTTGAAATATAGAACTTCAAATTTCAAAACTAATCCTAAACTTACGCATTTATACTTTACAAAACTGTGCAGGAATCAAAGTTTTCATAAACGTTTATTCCAGCAAGTTTCCTTTGAAATTTTTGATTATTAACACAGACTGTTTCATTTTGACTTCTAATGGTAAAAAATTGTATTCTAAAAATGTTTAAAGAATTTTATTTTAAATCAATATGCAATATGGATGTGTGTTACTATTTTCATTGTATCCATTTATTGTTTATTGGAATATAAAAATGTATCCATCTATGGATGGATCGTTTTGTTTTAAAATCGACGAATAAAAAACGAAACAATAATTTTTTGTTTTTTTGAAAAAAAACTTTCGATTTTTAAAACGACCCATTGTTAAGGACTGTTTACGACGACCCTTCGTTAACCAACGTTAACAACGACCCTTCGTTAAAGATCTTTAACAACCTTTTTAAGAGAAAAAACATTTTTTGGTCGGAAATTCAGAGCTCATATTTTTTTTTTGTCAGAAAACACAAGGTTAGTAAGCATTAAGGTTATTTGTCTGGATAAAAAAACCTTTAAGACAACTTTCATAGCTTTATCTTCCTGAAAAAAATGAAAATTAATTGTCTTAATACTCAGATTCATTAGCGAACTTTTTTCAAAAACAATCGTTTTTCGTTTTTATTAAAAAACGATCGTTTTCGTAATTTGAAACTTAATAAAGTGGTTCGTTCTCAAAAAACGATATTTTGTTTCCTAAACCGAAACGATCGTTTTAAGAAAAAAATAATGACGAAACGAAAAACAATATTTTTTTCGATCGTTTTTAAAAACGATTTACAACCCTAGATTTACAAAAACTTTTCTTTTTGTATTTACTCAATTCTTGAATGCAAATATTGGTTATGCTGCCTTGTTATTGAAATATTGCATGAAGTTTTAAACGAAATCTAAACTGTACAGAGCTAGACAACTTGTTTTTAATTTCTTTAGAATATTCTATAGAACCAAATATTTAAGTACATAAAGACAATATATAAAACAAGTCTATAAAAGAGAACAAGGACTATAGTTTAGTCACGAAAAGTAAATTTCTTCTTAGATTGAATTATTAAGTTTTTTTGCTTTATGAAGAAGTAATCTCAAGTAACCCCTACACTAAGAGTGTACACTAGCATCCCAGAACAACAAAGATACCCTTTAGTTCTTTGTCTGTTCAACAATGAAGAAAAAATCGTCATCTTGAAAAGTGTGCTAAAAATGCTCTTATCAATTTTTAATTTGAATACAAAATATTTTTCTACAATTTGAAGGTTGAAAGGATCAGCAGGGGTCTGAAAGGGACTGTAAGCGTAACTTCAAGTGCCCCTCCATGCAAAGATGGCAATGTCCGATTCACAACGGTACCCGTAGAGCTATGTTGGATTAGTTATGAATTAGATATAAATGTTTAGAATTTTGAAACATGTTTAGTTTTAATTGTGGTTTCTTTACAAGAGTGACTTGCGCATTTCTCCTGCAGAATTAACCTTTTATTGAGCTAGAAAAACGAAAATATCTTCCACATTTTTGATGATATAAAAGTTTCAATAGTACCTTTGTGAATCAGGCAGTGCCTTTGCATGAAGTTTTTCTTATAGTTGCTCCCACAGTTTCTTTAATATGTAAATTTGAACCAATTTTACCTTGTTTCTTGAACCACAAGGTTGACCGTCCAATCTCCCTTTGGTTCTGTATTTGTCTGGCACTGGTACCGTCCTGCATCCTCCCCACCAACCAGTCCTAGCCGCAGCTCCCACACTCCTGTGCCGTGCTTAGACACCTGAGTGCAGTTTTATTGAAACATTAAACAATTATGCTACAGAAATTGAGTTTTTGCCACAAACTCAAATTTTTTTTTCCGACATTTTTTTATCTAATGGTGTAAACCTGGAACATTTTCAACTTCGAATATATGACTAAATATCTGAGATTGTGGCAGCTTCCTTTACTATTAGCCCTAACCATTAGCCATCAGCCATCTTTAGGTCTTAATTTATAGGTATTTCAAGTGACCCTAGCTTTCTTTTTAGAGTGGCATGTCCTATTCATAATGGTACCATTTAAACACTGTGCTCCCATAGCAGAGTTATATTTCTACCTGAACTCTTGAATCTGATGTAAACACTGTGCTCCCATGACTAAGAATTACAAGATCTCTCCTCCTAACCCAGGATATCTAGGAAGACAAATCTCAGAATTAAGAATTGATCTTCTGCATAAGTACGGCCTAAAATAATTCCTTTTCGAATCCCTTGTCAATCGTATTCGTAATCGTATTCTTGCAGGAATAACTAAAATGTAAGGATTCAGTATTGATCCTCGATTCAAAAGTTCCCACATTGGATATCAAGATCAAGATTAAGAAAACTCAAAAGCTCTCGTATCAGAAATAACAATTTAAATGAATAAGGAAGTCCAAGTTCTAAAGAAACTAACTTTAAAAAGAAAGATAATTTCCTGTCACGTCTCGCAAATGAGAATGTAAAGAATGATTCGAAACTTTGTATTTTGAGAAGAACGGACGAGTGCAAAAGTGTTTGTAGTGGAACCAAGCGGACCCGTAGAAGTTAAACTGTTAAAAGTTTTCTGCAGTTCTTATACTTGGCATAGTTTTAGCATTGTTAGGATAACATTCTTTCTATAAATATTAAACTTGACAAAAAGCTGGAAGAAGATAACTTGGAACAGACTGGACACAAAGAATTGAATTATATTCTTTAGTCTTTGCATTCGTGGATGTCTAAGACATAATACTCAATTTAAACTTGGAATCGTAATATTAAAGGTTTCAAGTCATCTTTACAGTCTCATCCTTGGTGGGTAACATTGTATATGCAAAAGTCCTTTTTCAAATCGGGTTCTAAATTTAGTGATTATTTTGAGGACCGTTATTAAAAATTTACTGTTTTTTTACTATAAAAGTGCCAAACAAAGTTATCAAAGTTATCAATTGCAGATTGGTATTCTCGATAAGTTTGCGCATTTTTATTACATTATGCAATTTTTTTCTCTCTCTGATAAAAGATATTATTTGTGAAAAATCGTTTTTGTTAATATCTTTTGTTAGAATAAAAATATTGTAATGTATAATGTTAACAATGTCAAATTTGACTTGTATGAAATTTTTAAATGGGATTCATATCTCAGATTTTTGTTGCGCCTCTTAAAAGATAAAAAAACTTTCAATAATTATTAACGAGCCAAAATGATTACCATCGTAGTTCTAATGCAAAAATGCAAAAGTAAAGGTTGAACATATTTTTTTTGCCAAAGAAAGGAAATTTAGAGTCAATATTTCACTGTAAGTTCTCCGGGTACACAGTTCCACTGTATACAATAATTTATAATAAAGTGTTATTAAATCTTAACATTCTACAGCGTTAAGCTATAAGTACACATTTACAATTAAACATTCTAGGAAGTACAGCAAATTTTAACATTTTTTGAAGGGGGGTGGAGGGACTGGCACAGTATAAATTTGTCTTAAATTTAATTCTACATCATCATATATATATATATGAACCAGCTTTTTCTTTCACTGACATTTATGGAAATTTTTGATTTCATTAAGATATATTTTAGATTGTAATTTACTTTGATGTAATCATCAAAAGATTAATGTTACAATTTCTTAAAACGATGATATATTGATAAGTCTTGAAACTCCTTTCAGAATATCCGAAAACCTTCATTTAAAATCATTACTTTTAGCCATGTAACTCTGCAGGAAACACAATGATTGCAGGGTTTAAATTATGCCGTTATGAGCATGGTTAAAATTACATTGGGGTGTTTAGTTGTCTCGTTTTCTAGTTGTTGTTTAACGGTCTAGTTTTCTAGTTGTCTAGTTGTCTAGTTGTCTAGTCATCTAGTTGTCTAATTTTCTAGTCGTCTAGCTGTCTAGTTGTATAGTTATCTAGTTGTTTAGTTGTCTTGTTGTCTAGTTGTCTAGCTGTCTAGTTTTATAGTTGTATAGTTGTCTAGTTTTCTAGTGTTCTAGTTGTCTACCTCTAAATCTGGCTCCTGAACTCCCAAACAGCAGAACAGCCTAGCTGTCAGACCAGCGTGTGTTGTTACGTTCTTCTGAATATACAATAATTAACATTAAAAAACAAAAAACTGACCCTGGTTTGGTTTTGATAAACATTTACCTGAACCTGGTTTGGTTTTGATAAACCTTTTCCTGACCGTGGTTTGGTTTGGATACACACTTACCTGACCCTAGTTTGGTTTGGATCAAAAATACCTGACCATGGTTGGGTTTGGATAAACATATACCTGACCCTGGTTTGGTTTTGATAAACATTTACCTGAACCTGGTTTGGTTTTGATAAACATTTTACTGAGCCTGGTTTAGTTTGGATACACACTTACCTAACTCTAGTTTGGTTTGGATAAACATATACCTGACCCTGGTTTGATTTTGATAAGCATATTCCGGACCCTGGTTTGGTTTTGATAAACATATACCTGGCCCTGGTTTGGTTTTGATAAACATTTTCCTGACCCTGGTTTGGTTTTGATAAACATATACCTGACCCTGGTTTGGTTTGGATTCACACTTACCTGACCCTCGTTTGGTTTTGATNACCCTTACCCTGGCTTGGTTTGGAGAAAACATATACCTGACCCTGGTTTGGTTTGGATAAACATATACCTAACAAATATACTTGTTTGTTTTAGATAAACATATACCTGACAAATTTACTTGTTGTTTTAGAGAAACATTTACCTGACAAATATCCTGGTTTGGTTTGGTTTGTAAAGATATCTTGAAAGGCAGAAAAACTAAAACGAGAAGATTAAATATTAATGTATTTCATTCTTTAAACAAAACTTTAAATTCTTCAAAGATAAAAACTTGCATCTTATTATTTTTTATTCTTAGAAGGGAAAGCATGTTCAAACAAAATTCGGAAAATTGTTTTAAGAAATTTTTGCTTCAACAGTGTTTTAAACTTAAAAATGAAATCTGGATTAAGCTTAAAACCATCTGACAGCAGAAAACATGTTTTTAAAGGTAGTTCAATTTTATTTTCTTTATTTGACATTCCTTTTTGCTTTTTAGATTAAGTTTTTTTTCCGCTTCATAATTCAAATTAAAAAACAAAAAAATATTTTCATCTGAAAAATACGATTACTCTCAAAGGGTTGATAAAAAACAGGTAAAAAACATATTATGAAACATTTCTAACTGGGACCACGTATCTCAAAAGCTTGTAATAAATGTAAAATATGTTTAGTCTTTCTAAACTTGTAGCAAAAATCGTGTAAACATGATATTCTGTAAACTTGCAGTTCATTCTACATTTTTAATGATTTAATGTTGTAAATTCAGACATAATGCAATTATTCATTGAAACTGTCTTTCAATTGAATACTTAACATGATTAGCATAAATCGTGCGACATACTTAAATTACACTGAACTGCGTTATATCTATTCTCTCTAGTCTTATAAATACGTACATTAAACTTCAACTGTGCGATAAATATGTAACGGTCTGATTCATGTTATATAGATAACATCGTAGGAATTGTAACTTCGGCAAGTCCTGGCAACTTTGTACTTCTATAGAGTAACTTCGTACTGTTTACTGCTTGAGATCGAGTAGACCTGAAACCCTGAAACTTGTATTCAGGTCGATCGTCACCTATAGTTTGGTATCTATATCTAGCTTGTACAGATAATAAGACTAAAACCCCGGTTTGATAAGCAGGTCGATCGTCACCTATAGTTTGGTATCGATATCTAGCTTGTACAGATAATTAGACTAAAACCCTGGTTTGATAAGCAGGTCGATCGTCACCTATAGTTTGGTATCTATATCTAGCTTGTACAGATAATTAGACTTAAACCCCGGTTTGATAAGCAGGTCGAATTGTCCCCATCATTTGGGATCGATATCTAGCTTGTTGGATAGCTAGGCTTGTGTTTGTAAATTCAGACATAATGCAATTATTCATTGAAACTGTCTTTCAATTGAATACTTAACATGATTAGCATAAATCGTGCGACATACTTAAATTACGCTGAACTGCGTTATATCTATTCTCTCTAGTCTTATAAATACGTACATCACACTTCAACTGTGCGATAAATATGTAACGGTCTGATTCTTGTTATATAGATAACATCGTAGGAATTGTAACTTCTGCAAGTCCTGGCAACTTTGTACTTCTATAGTGTAACTCCGTGCTGTTTACTGCTTGAGAGTAGACCTGAAACCCTGAAACTTGTATTCAGGTCGATCGTCACCTATAGTTTGGTATCTATATCTAGCTTGTACAGATAATTAGCCTAAAACCCCGGTTTGATAAGCAGGTCGAATTGTCCCCATCATTTGGGATCGATATCTAGCTTGTTGGATAGCTAGGCTTGTGTCCTTGTGTGGCATTGAAGCACTGTAGCCCTGTGTTGATATGTATAACCAGGTTGGATCGTCCCCATCACATGGGATTGATATATGTATTATAGCTTGTTTGAAAGCTAATTTTGTGTCCCTGTGTGGCAATGTGTGGTTGATTTTGATAGCTGACGGATTGTACCTAAATAGATATGTTCGAGACCTTGTTATGAAGTAGGTGTTTACTACAAACTTTGTTTTAATAACTCAAAATATGTACACAAAAATAACAATTTTGTTTAGTCATTTAAATAAAAAAATTGCCATTTTTATATCTTCCTAAGCTTAATGGTTCGCTGACTTTGTTTTTTGGCCCTTTTTGAGCTCAGGGAATAAAATTGACAAATTTAAAAGATTTTTCAGAATTAAGATTGATCCATCTTGAAAACTTGACCTTTTACATTTCAAATTTGTCTGGAAGTTAATTTGAAATCCACCTTCGGAAAATTCAGACGGAGAAAGGATTTTCTGCATCAAGAATCCAGGGATAATTTGGACTGTATTCACAAATGCATTTCAAATCATATTCAGCCAACTTTATTAATAAATCAATAAATGTATTTTTGATACTTTGACAATAAATTTTAGATTTTTCTGTGTAAACTGTGTTAATTTAATCGTTAGATTAAGATAAAATTGAGGCCCACTATAAACAGACAGATGAGATATCTTATTTTTATATTATCAATATTTTAAATGCTAATTTTTTTTTTTTTAACTTCGTATTTGATAAAAAATTCAACAGCTTCTTGTATCATAAAAATTGAAACACTAGTATCATTAACTTGTGTGTAATCTAAACATTCATCAATTGCCAGATAGTTTAAAAAATGGCATGTCTAATTCACAATGCTAATTTAAAAACTTTCTCTGATCAAGTATGAATTAGATGTCCGGCCAGAGGCCGAATTTAAAGAATTTTAGCCGCGGCTCGAATATCGAAGTGATTCCACTAAACATTTTATTGAATTGAAGATCTAAGCCGTCGCTTGATTGAAACCGGTTATTGGCGGATTTGAGACGCAGCTCAAATTCATTAAATTCGGACTCAGGTTTTTGTTTAAAAGACTTTTATTTGTGGTTCCTCTACAAAAAGTGATTTGAGCATTTCATGACAAAGAAATTATTTGGTTAAATTAACAGATGAACACTTTTAACCCTATAAATAGGAAGGTATTCTCCCCAGATTAAGGTTTAAAGGTATTCTCCCCAGATTAAGGTTTAAAGGGTACTGTTGTGAATGAGGTGTGCAAGTCCTCTAGTCCCTTTAATACAGAATACACCTTATATGCCTGAAGAATCCCTTCTAGTAAAGATAAAGACTAAATGTATTTTCAAGTAATCTCTTCAATCCGCTTAACTTTGACACATGTTTGTGTACTTTTATCATGAAGCAACCTCAGCAACATAATTCCAGAAACTTTATCAGCTTTGATAAATTAAAAATATTTTACAGAGTTTTTAAAATACGTCTTTAAGTGTCCTTTTTCTAGTAACAATTTTATCTGTTCACTATTTCTCTTCAGCATAATTGCTATTCGCAGATTTTCCGCTTAAAGGAATTGAGTTTTTGCCACAAACTCTGATTTTCTAATCCCGATATCTTGCAACACAATGTCGTAGACCTTAGATATTTCAAACTATGAATTCTGTTAAATCAAATAATCTAATTTTGAAATTTAAAAGGTTTACACCATCAGCTTGCAAAGATATAAGTATTATAAAATCAGAGTTTGTGGTAAAAACTCATTTTCTTTAAGCAATAATAAATTTCAAGATTTTTCTTGGTCTAAATATTTAATTTTCATTGGTTCATGTGAGTTGCTAAAATCAAATTCAATGCCCGATTTCGCCGTTTTGATAGATTTGACGTTTCTTTGATCCAAACAGAAAAGCTAATGAGCAAAGCATTCATGTATATAAATTTATCAAAAGACCCCGTTGCACCAACCGCCTTAAATATGCAGTTTTCAGGGATAAATTAGGATGAATTACCTTCAAAGTATGATTGCATAATATGATATGAATTCTTAATTCAGTGTTGACAGTCAAAATTAAGTTTAATTTTAGGCGCTAAATAATATTTGAGAAGAAATGTTTAAAGTGCATACAATACTGTTAAAGAAATATATCCTATAGTTTTCAACCATTTTCGCCTTTATAAACGTGTAAGATAAAATTTAATTACTAACGATCAAATCCTGAATTGATTAGGATTCTACCTGTAATTTAACCCATTGATTATACCCCTGGGTTTGTAAAAATTTTCTGGTTTTACCTGAAATTCCTAGAATATGAAGAATACTCAGCATTTTTCAGCAAAATTTTTTATCTGAAATTTTTAATGAAAGATATAAATATCTTTCACTCTCAATTGCACTTACAAATATTGAAATCTTTAAGGTTATCAGAGCTCATCTTATTGAAGAGGAAAATGTTTTGAATTATTAATATGCAACCAGATTATTTTGCTTTTTCTCCTACTTGTGGTAAATAAAACAAGTCTTTGCCACAAACATCGTTTTTATAATCTTATATCTGTGAAACAAGTCATAGACGTTACATATTTCAAACTATGAATTCTCTTAGATCAAATAATCTAAGTTTGAAATATCAATGTTTACTCCATTAGGTTGCAAAGAAATTGGTTTTAGTAAATGTGAATTTGTGACAAAGACTCAGCTAGTATACTTTATAATAAAGCTCTTTGCTCATGAATATATATTTGTATATATATTAGCCAAAGATGTCCAAACAGTTGGACCAAATGGGCTGAAATTATTTAAGGGAACCCATGGGTTCACTGGGTACCCCGGGGGTAGAAAATTAAAATTTTGTTTTTAAAATAATTTAATTTTTTTCATCCCACGGGCAACGCCGAGCACTTTACCTAAGGTCAAATTAACCTTTTCTTCTTCTTTATTGTTTTCCTTGCTTTAAAACTTTAAGATAAATAGCACGATCACGGTAACACTGAATTATTAATAAAATACTTTCTTTTTATTAAAATCAGAAAAACGGAAACTGTATTTCTTCTATATCTTCACAGCCCAAAGTCGTAAACTTTAGATATTTCAAACAATGAATTGTTTATAACTTTGAAAACTGATTAATTTTTAATGTGGATTTCTACAAACGTGACTTGCACATTTCTTCTACAGGGAAATACATAGAAATTATCATAATTATCCACTCTTAGAAGAAAAAACAAACAATTTTTGACATTAAAGATCAGATAAAGGTTTCCAGGGTACCGCATGTGAATCGGGTATTGGCATCGATGCAAAGAACTGATCCATTGAAATTATGCTCACCAATACCGTCCCTTCAAGAATGGGACAAAATTTAGAAAAAGGAACTGAGCTCTTGCCACAAAATCCAATTTACTTTTACTTATATCTTGGCAGTCTGATTGTGTAAGCCCAGGATATTACAGACTATTCGATTATACAGTTTGAAATATCAAATATCGGCATGGAAAAATAAAGGAAATTAATAGAGAAGATTTTTAGCAAAAAGTTAATTCCAAGGGGGAAACCAACGTTTATGTTTTCCATATAAGCAAAAATAATTAAGTTATAAAATTTATCCAACTTATAAAAGTATAATAAACTTAAAAACTTAAGTAATACTGAATTAATTAATGGAAAAGTCTTTTACAAATTTAGCATATAAAACAGGTACAAATTAAGAAAGAATTAATTTTCGAAAACGAAAATGTCCAGGTATCAGGGTATACGATAAGAACTGGTCTCGGTGGAGTCCTGAGACGGAGTAAGGCCGGGAAACTGCTCCGAGGAAAGACTTTGTGACGGTCGGAGAATAAGAGAAATCCAGGAGACAAACTCGTATTCCGGAGGTATTTCAGAACCAACCTGAAATCCAGGAGATAAAATTGTATTCCGGAAATATTTCAGAACCAACCTGAAATACAGGAGATAAACGTATATTTCGGAGATATTTTAGAACCAACTTGAAATAAAGGAGATGAAATTATATTCCGGAGATATTTCAGAACCAACCTGAAATCCAGGAGATAAACTTGTATTCCGGAGATATTTCAGAACCAACCTGAAATACAGGACATAAACTTGTATTTCGGAGATATTTCAGAACCAACCTGAAATCCAGGAGATTAAACTATATTCCGGAGATATTTCAGAACAAACCTGAAATCCTTGAGACAAACATAAATTCCAGAGATATTTCAGAACCAACCTGAAATACAGGAGATAAACTTATATTCCGGAGATATTTTAGAACCAACCTGAACTCAGGGAGATAAAATTATATGCCGGAGATATTTCAGAACCAACCTGAAATACAGGAGATGAACTTATATTTCAGAGATATTTTAGAACCAACCTGAAATACAGGTGAATAAATTATATTCCGGAGATATTTCAGAACCAACCTGAAATCCTTGAGAGAAACATATATTCCGGAGATATTTAAGATTTATAATTGTATACCTGGGGATAGTACAACGTTATTGTATAAAGGGTTACCCACGAAGAATGAGACTGAAGCGCTATTTATATGACGATCTGAGCTATCTGGTCGTCTGTTTTGGTGTTTATACTTGATGACTTTGCAAAAAAAAGACACACTTTAAATGTTCAATAAATCCAGGAGATAAAATTGTATTCCGGAAATATTTCAGAACCAACCTGAAATACAGGAGATAAACGTATATTTCGGAGATATTTTAGAACCAACCTGAAATACAGGTGAATAAATTATATTCCGGAGATATTTCAGAACCAACCTGAAATCCAGGAGACAAACATCTATTCCGGAGATATTTCTGATTAATTGTATACCTGGGGAATGGGGATAGTACAGCGTTATTGTTTACAGGGTTACCCACGAAGGATGAGACTGAAGTCCTATTTATATGACGATCTGAGCTATCTGGTCGTCTGTTTTGGTGTTTATACTTGATGACTTTGCAAAAAAAAGACACACTTTAAATGTTCAACGAAACCAGAACGGAGTGTCTATTTAAGCCAAGTAAAGCTCAAGCCAGCACTCGAGTTTAGGGTAGACTTAAGGTTAGCATAAAAACCAATCGACTTGGTTTTTTAACTCTTGAAGGCTCGAGTCCCCAAAGGCTAGAGATGATAAATATTTATTATTATATTTTACATTTAAAATCTCCGGAATTATTAATAAAATTGGCTAGATTTATAAAATGAACACGCGATGGAAATAATAAAATTATGTTCTCTCATTGGTCAACGAAGAACCAATTAGAATCATTGTCCATTGGATCTAATTGTAGACCCAAGGGACGACCTGAGCGCGGAAGAAAGGGTTAATACGTTTAACAAAGTCGTTTCTAAAGTTTCTGTATCTGGAAAACCTCTGGCCAGTCTAGATAACAATAGTATTAAATAACCTGAATTTGAAACAAGATATAATATCTTAGTGTAGACTGAACAAGATACAATATCTTAGCGTAGACTGAACAAGATATAATATCTTAGCGTAGACTGAAGAAAATCTTCCAAACTTTCCTGTAAATGTAAATGAAAGATTTGTATATGACACTTTAATTAATTCTGGAAATCCAGGAACTTTAGAAATAAATAGTTTTAAGAAACTTATTTTTCTTTTTCAAGTTTCTATTGTAGATTGCTAGTTTGCCTGACTCCAGAGTCAAGGGTGTGTATTTAAACTATATATTATATTTAAATCTAAAAGTTAAATACAATTTCTTTAAATATCCGTTTTGTGTACTCTATGCAGTTGAATATTCATCAATCAAGTTTCAAAGTAAAACAGTGTTCCCTCCCCCTTCTCCTGTTCATAAAGGCAAACCCCAGCTTTATTAAATAAGGCAAAAATAGTTTTAAAATCTAAACTTTAATCGATAATTCTTGAATAAAAATTATTGTTTCATGGAATCCGAGCAACTTGTTAAACATTTACCGGGAAATCTATATATTACTATAAACAGTAAAATACAAATAGTAAATAAAAATAAAATTTTCCACAACAGATTTTAAATTGTAATTTCAGTCAGTTTCCGGATTTTGAGAAAAAAGAATGATCGATAGAAAGCAAGGAAGGAGATTAATATTCTAGCAAGTACGAGATGAGGAGGAGCGCTGAACTAAGAATTGAGCCGAAGGGCACAGGGATTTAAAGATTGTTAGCTCTCTCGAAAAAGTCTATGAGAGTTTTTCCAATTACTTCTAAAACACAAAAGCTAAACAATAGATTGTTGATAGCTAAGCTTGTGTCCCTGTGTGGATTTATAGCCAGAGTAATAGCTTGTTTTATAGTTACGCTTGTGTCCCTGTATGGTATTTAGAGCCAGAGTAATAGCTTGTTTTATAGCTACACTTGTGTCCCAGTGTATGAGGGGTGTGGGGAAGGTGTATAAGGTGGAAGGGGGAAGTAATTTTTGTGTCCATCTATTTTTATATACTGGCTTTTCTGAAATATGAAAGTTTTATTTCCCTAGCTCAATTATTTCCAAAGTTATTTTTAGTTTTCGACAGCTTTGTATCTCAAAAAAAGATTTTAACACTCTGAATTACTCTTTTCTAACAGTCAAGTATAGCTGCAGAAAGAAAACAAGAAAAGAGAGGGAGCCAAATGCTACGTTTCCAGTTTTTAAAGTTTAAACTTTTTACAGACTTTCATTTACGTTCAAAATCGGTAGAAAAACAATACTTTCCTACCGATAGCGAGCATTTTTAAAAACGGTTGTTTTATTTTGATAAAAACAAATACTTGTTTGCGAAAAAAGTCAGGCCGAATCCCAAAATTGTCGGATTCGTTTTCTACAAATTTTACCTCTATGGGTTGTGTCTTTAAGAAAATATTATTGAAAACTCGGCTTAATTCCCAAGAGTTTAGATTTAGTTACGTTTTCTAATCAAACCTTTAATAATTTAATTAACAAAATTTGTCTTGGTCTTGGTATTTCTTAAATGTGATCTGCCTATTTTTGTGTTTAATAAATTACTGGAGATTTAAAGAATTTCGTCTAGATTTCAATTGAATAAAAATATATTTGTATTTTTGACTAGTTTTAATTATTTATTTTTCTTTTCTTTCAATTACAAATTATCAAACAATTATCTTTAAGCCATGCAGCTGCAAGCTGTCTTAAGACACCAGCTGTATTTTGGATAAATAAGAGACTAATCCTGAGATCTAGGACACCCCTCATCTGCCTGTATTAACCCAAATATCCCCTATACTTCAGATATTTCCCCCACCTTTCACAGATTCCCCCTTGCTCCAACCCCTATGCAGGGTAATTCCCTCTTAAGCTACAGCCCCCTTGCACGGTCAAGCACATAGTCATTTCACCCCTTTACTTAATTATAAATAACTTTTTTAGTTTTCAATCTATTTCACAGCTCTGCAGAAGAGGGGGTGCTTCACTGAAATTTCAACTCTAAGTAAGGGTTTAGTTTTACAGTTTCCTTCAAACATCAGGGGGAATATTATACAGTTCTAATTATACTCACAGTCAATCCTCAATCCTCAATCCCAGTCATCCCCAATCCTTAATCCTCTGTTCTCTATTCGCAATGCGTAATCCTTCATTCTCAATCCTTCATCCTCAGTCCTTCATCCTAAATCATAATCTTCAATCCTTAATCCTCAACTTGCAATCTCCAAACATCAGTGATTATTCCTCAATCCTCTCTTCATTAATCTTCATTATAAAATCCTTAATCCTCAATCCTTAATCATCATTCCTAAATCCTCAATCTGCAATTATTTAACCTCAATTCCCAATTCCCAATTCTCAATCCTCAATCCCAATCTTCAATTCTCAATCCTAAATAATTAATCCTCAATCTTTAATCCTTAATCTAAATCCCTCAGGAATTGCACTGTTTGAAAAAAATCATAACAATGTGTTCAATGAACTTCTATTTTCAGATTTTGAAATTATGGAAGCTGTAACACTTACAGATAGCCAGCTCAAGAAATTTAAAGCTGTCTTCAATAGGTATTATTTTTATATTTATCAATGTCAGCAAACACGAGTCTCCCATGCTTTTGAATCCTATTGACGGAATAGGGTGTTCAAATAAGCATTGGGTTTAAGTGACGTCTTCTTCTTTATTATGCGGCATTTTACTCAATCATAATTTTAGCTGTGTTCTAATTAAAGCCACTACAGGAGATCGTACCTCGGATTTCCAAAATGTGGTCCGCCAACTTGTTGCCTTGAAAATTGAAGGAGGTATAAGAAATGTATCCTTATATTTGCTTCTTACTCAATTATATACATTAATTGAAGGAGGTATAAGAAATTTGTCCTTATATTTGCTTCTTACTCAATTATATACATTAATTGAAGGAGGTATAAGAAATTTGTCCTTATATTTGCTTCTTACTCAATTATATACATTAATTGAGTATTTTAAAAGGGAATTAAACGTATTCGGAAATTAAAGCCGATTTTCAAATTGTCTTTTAAAAGAACTGTGTTAATGATTTCAAAAGACCCGATGTTCTACCATACATTCAACGCCGTGGCTAACGAAATATGAATTAGATAAATTTGTTTGTTTTTTTTTAAACTGTTTTATTTCAAGAATAGTTTCGCTACATATACGTGAATGACGTATTTCTTGCTCCCACGAAACAATAGAGACAATATTAGAATCAAACACTTTTTTGTCCATATTTTTAATTAGATCCCAGTTTTATAAGAGTACCGTTGTAAATCAGACATTGTCTTGTTTCGAAGTTAAAACTTAAAAAGTTTCTTTTAAAACTGTTTTAGGAATCATTTAATATTTATCTCTTGTTGATTTAATCCCCCCCCCTTTCTCTCACCCCCAGATTTTGTTGTATACCACGGTGTATACTTTACATTTGTGGAGGTATTAAATATTTCGAAAGCCTCGCAAGCATTTGAACTTTTATAAAAACATAAAGATTTTATTTTATTATTGTTCTCGTAACTTATCAAAATGAGGAAAACATAAACTCTAAAAGCGAGAGAAATTTTGTATACCTTAAAGAGTGGGGGGACGATTTTTTGTTTGCTTTAATTTTTTTGTGGTAGACGATTATATCAATATAATAAAGACGACTTTTTAATTTAGGTTTTGGTTGTTAACAAGCTTTTTTCGAATTTCAAGTTTACAACTAATTAAAGTTTAAAAGCTTAATATAAATCAAAATTAAAATCAAAAGTCGTCTTCATTTTATTATTATATTGGCCTACCACCGTACTTTATTACTTTAATTGTAAAAGTCTAATTTTAAAGCACGCCCAACAAAATTGCAAGTGAAGAAAATCGGTTTTTTCGACGTACCCACGTCCAAGTTTTTTTTTAACCAATTTAATGATCAAATTAATTTTGATCATTTTACTCAAATCAAGTTCATAAATGATAATTTATAAATATCCAATAAAATAAAATAAAATATATCTATGTATACTCTCAGAATAAAAAAAATCAATAGACAGTTAAATCCCTGAAGGATTATATGATAAACCCAAGGACGTAACCGTAGCCCAAGGTTGTATCACTGATTTAAATTTTCTAATTTAAACTTATATTGTAAAAAGTTTATTTTAACATTGGAGTTGGACCTGATTTAGACACTACGACACTGGGTTGCAAAGATACAAGGATTAGAAAATCATGGTTTGTGGCCAGAAATCATTGTTTTTTTCTTCCAAACAATATTTACTTTTTTAGCTTTTTTTCGTTTTTTATAATTTCCCTATTTTCTATTTCTGAATCCCTGCAGCTCAACTACTAAACCCTAGATTTATGAGAATATCATTTGCAAAATAAAATTGCTTAATCTTGCATAAACAAATACACACATAACTGTTTATTATTTATTCTTATATTTTTCCTCGAAATTAAATTTTGAAAAAACTAAAAAATTGAAAAAAATTGAGAATGAATATTACTGGATTTCAAGTGGAACCAACCAAATTAAGCCGCCACTCAAATTCTTTAAATTGGGACTCAGGCAATTCAAAATTTACTAGAATTCGGGATCAATCACTGAACTCTATCTTCTGCAGACCTAGGAATTAATGTTATTCCTCTTCGATATCCCTCGGTGGTTTATAGGCATACTCTGCAGAATCAAACATTTATCATCAAATTTAAAAGTGCCAACGAAGGATATCGAAATCAAGAATTCATAATCTATTTAAACAATACTCCGCACAAAAGTTACAACTGGGGTAATTAATTCTTGATTTAATTTTGTTAATGTATTGGTTTTTAAAAGCTGTGTTAAATGTATTGAGCTGAAAACTTTAGAATGGGATATCCTTAACCCTATTCCCGCTGGGGGGGGGTCAATTTGACCCCCCCCCTGTTGTTTTTTTTACATAACTCAAAAAGTATTGGTCTGAGGCTGTTGAAATTTTCTGACTTTTCTTACATACCCAAAGCCCTCCCTTTAGGCCTAAAACCGGGCTTTAATACTAACTGCCTGAGTCCTCAGGCACACTGCCTGAATGACTGCTTTTGCC